>NW_006924586.1:8333-8776 GCF_000298275.1 Orycteropus afer afer
ATGCAAAGGCATTTAATTGTGTGGATCATGACAAATTATGGATAACAGTGAGAAGAATGGGAATTTCCGAACACTTGTTGGTACTCATGAGGAACCTGTACATTGACCAATAGACAGAACAAGGGGACACTACATGGTTTAAAATCAAGAAGAGAGTGTGTCAGGGTTGTACCCTTTCCCCACACTTATTCAATCTATATGCTGAATGAATAATCTGAGAAGCTGGACTGTATGAAGAAAAATGTGGCATCAGGATTGAAGGAAGAATCATTAAAAACCTGAGATAAGCTGATGACACAACTTTGTTTGCTGAAAGTGAGTATGACTTACTTATTGATGAAGATTGAAGAATACAGTTGGCAGTATGGCTTATATCTCAATATAAAGAAAACAAAAATCCCCACAACTAGACCAATAAGCAACAACACGATAAACAGAGAAAA
>NW_006924586.1:9596-11159 GCF_000298275.1 Orycteropus afer afer
GTCAGGTGGGTGATTGTAAGAACACTACAGAAATGAGGAAGCACAGGCACCAGTCTAAGCAGTTATTGGGAATATCAGTGAGGAAATAAGAGTAGCTTCCCTGTCAAAGGAGCCTATAGGGTCATTATGAGTCAGAATCAACTTGATGGTAATGTGTTGGTGATTTGGGGGGTTTGTTTGCTTTATTTTGTTTGTTTGCCCCTACAAAGAGGAACCTTTGACTCCTTATTCCTGTGCTTCTGCCATACTCATAATCAAACTTCACCCTCTGTCCCTTTCTGCTTCTGCTTCTGCTCTTGGCATTTCAACTGTTATCTCCACTTTTCTTTCTTCCTAATTATTCTCCAGTTCTATAGCTTTCTGAGTTTCTCAGATTAAGAGACAATCTGTTAAGTCAGTGAATTACCTCCTTATGGGCAGAATTCTGCTAACAGGCTGCCTCGGAGCACATTGACTAAGCCTAAAGATGATTGCTTTTGTCCAAGGTAGTCATGGTCAAGTAAGAGTCACATGACAGAAAATATGACAATTTATGTACAATGAACAGCCCTTGCTGCTTTGCTCAGAAGGCAACATACTTCCATTATGAATATACTGTGATGTAGTCTAATTATTCCTTCATATGCTCAGACACCTATAAGACTAGAAACCTAAAACCAGTGACCACATCTCCATCTTTGCATGTCCACCACCTAGCACTCAAAATAAAGTCCTGCTGAAGTTAAGTAAAATGAGGTTGGAATTAGAAAATCTGAATTCAAATTCCAATTTTACCATTTAATAGCTATGTAAGCTTGGGAAAGTGACTTACTCTTTCTGAATCTCCTTTATCTCTTATGTAAAAAGATATAATAGTGATAAATATTAAATAGTATGTTGTTGTTGTTAGGTGCCATCGAGTCATTTCTGACTCATAGTGACCCCATGCACAGCAGAACAAAACACTGCCCAATCCTGCATCAGCTCCATGATCCCTGCTTACTTGACCACATCATCGCAGCCACCATATCAATCCATCTCATTGAAGGCCTCCCCCTCTTTTGTCGACCCTCCATCCTACCAAGCATGACATCCATCTCCAGGGAATGGTCCCTTCTGACAACATGACCAAAATAGGTGAGATGAAGTCTGGCCATCCTCGCTTTCAAGGAACATTTCAGTGCACTTCCTCCAGGACAGATCTGTTAGTTCTTGTAACAGTCCTTTGTACCTTCAGCATTCTTTGGCAGCACCAGAACTCAAAAGTATCAACTCTTCTTTAGTCTTCCTTATTCATTGTCCAGCTCTCACATGCATACAAGGCGATTGGAAATATCATGGCCTGTGTCAGGCGCACCTTGTTGTTGTTGTTGTTGTTATGTGCCGTCGAGTCGGCCCTGACTCATAGCGACCCTACAAGTTCTTGCTCCTCAGAACTTGAAACAGTTCCTTTGCAGTTGATCTTCCCAGTGTGACACGTCATCTAATGTCCTAACTGCTGCTTCCATTGGCATTGATTGTAGAACCAAGCAATGTGAATTCTTTGACAACCTCAATCTTCTCTCCATTTATTGTGATGCTGCT
>NW_006924586.1:13131-13830 GCF_000298275.1 Orycteropus afer afer
ATTGTACTTCAGGACAGATCTTGAAACATCCTTTGTGATGATGAATGCCATGCCATTCCTCTTCAAACTGTCATTCCTGGCATAGTAGATCATATAGTTGTCTGATTCAAAATGGCCAAAACCAGTCCATTTCAGCTCACTAATATCGAGGATATCAATCTTTATGTGTTCAATTTCATTTTTGACAACTTCCAATTGTCCTAGATTCACACTTCGTACATTCCATGTACCAATGATTAATGGATGTCTGCAGCTGTTTCTCTTCCATTTGTGTGGTGCCACATCAGCAAATAGAGGTCTCGAAAGCTTTACTTTATCCATAGGACTAAGGCTGGGTTTACTCAGATGATGCAGGTCTTTCCCAGTCCTATTTTGAGAGCCGTCTAACCTAACTGGACTATTCATAAAGTTGCGCAGTAATGTATCAAACAGTGTTTCTTTGCTATTCATAAGGTTTTCCCTGGCCAATTCTTTGAGAAGTGGATGGCCTCTTCCTTCTTCCTAGTCTGTCTCAGTCTGTAAGCTGGGCTGATACCTGTGAACCACGTGCATCCCGCTGGGTTTGAAATACCAGTGGCTCAGCCTCAAAACTCACTTCAACATGTCACCACGGTAGGACAAACCGACAGACAAGTTTGTCTCCCTGTTGGAAACCTCTCATACCACCCTTACCTGGGTCCCTGCAGCTGACTGCTCCTC
>NW_006924587.1:0-12284 GCF_000298275.1 Orycteropus afer afer
CATGAGACAAAATATATGTGAACTGCTGTATGAAAAGTGAATTTACTCTGTAAATCTTCACCCAAATCCTAATAAAAAAAAAAAAGATGTTAGGGAAAAGAGCCCAAAAGGAAATACTAACCAAATGAATTAGATTAAGTGGGATTGAGAGTGTTGGGAGGGTTTTATTTTTCCTTTTCTCAAGTTTTCAAATTTTCTTTTGCCTCATTTATATTAGAGTTATTAATCTTGCTTTTGAAAGAATTAAATTCAGATTCTAATTCTCCAAATTTCTTGCATGTACCAGGGTTAGAATCTTTCTTTCCTTATTTATTTATTTATAATAGATAACTTTTCTGTTTCATGTCAACTCTGTCAGACTTTTAGAAGGAACATTGTTGTTGTTGTTGTTATGTGCCGTCGAGTCAGACCTGTCTCATAGCGACCCCTCCTTGGGTTTCTGAGGCAGTATCACTACAGAAGTATATTGCCCCATCTTCCTTCCAAAGAGTGGCTGGTGGATTTGAACCACCAGCCTTCTGGTTAGCAGTCAAGTGCTTTAGCCACTATGCTACCAGAGCCCCTAGAAGGAATGTGTCTGAGTAGAATAGTATGGACATGAATCTATTTCTATAGAGAATGGTGGAAAGGACCCTACTGTATGCCAAGGTATTATGGTACATAATTTAAATGTCTTGATTTACCTTCATACTAACCTATGAAGATGGAAGGTTTTATTAGTTCCATTTTATAAAGGACTAAGCAGTAGAAAGATTAAGTAATTTACCTGCCCAAAGTCACACAGGTAGGAAACAGAACCATAATATCCATGTATTCATAAAGCTTAGTATATGTTATTATTATTAATTCTAATTATAGTTTATTACTTTCTGTTTTGTTTTAAGGAAATTTTCACAGAATCAAAACGTTTACCAGAGAGGCTTTATTCCTCCTCCTGGTCCCCCTGGACAGCACTATTCACAAAGGAGATATTCTTGGAATGTAAAGCCAGGCACCAATCAAGCCACACAGAATAGAAGGTCACCTCCTAACAGACCTTACAACAGACAGTGCTATTGACCCTATTGGGAATGGCCCATGTGACATGAACCTCTTCTAGAAATCTCTCTGGAGACCAGAGCTGGACTGAAGACAGCTGGAGTGACTTAATTGGATCAGATCAAATGAGCTTTAGATATTATCTATTTTATTGTTCCTTTATGTGTTAAAGCTTAAGGAAAAATTATATTGATATTTACCTCTTGGCTGATAAATATTCAGAAATTGAAACAGTAAAGGAAGCATCTCCTGTCATTCCAGTCTTAAAAAAATTTTTCAGGAAATATTTTGGAACTGATAAAGTAATAAAGAATTCCCTTACAAATTATTTTATAAAATTCTTACTTTTCTGTGTATATCCTTCTGAGTAGACTGGTGTATATGAGAGTATGCAGGTACAAAAGTTAAGTTTGTCATTCTATTGTTGGCCTTGTTAATGAACTTTTTTTTTTAAACTCTTCAAAAGTTTGCTTAAAATTACCTAGGAGACAATCTCATTAGAACCTAGTGACTGTCTATAATTAGTTGTGACATGTTTGCCATCAGGTACCTCTTTTTTTGGCAGTCTCTCATGGGCGTTACCAACTTTGTTTCACTAAATTGTCAGATATGCTGTCTAACCCAGGAATGGATGAGGTTCCAGGGGTTAATTGTCAATTGTGCTAGAGATACTGATAAACCAGAAGCTGGTTTATTAGATTATAGTGGTTAATTTACCTGATAAAGTCATTGCCTTCAATTGAGTAGAACTATAAGAAACTCAAAAACTATTATAGATTATAAAGGTTGCTTGATTGGACAGAATAGCATAGGACCATTTAAAACCTAGAAGATCTGGAAAGACTTGCATGGCTCTTGTGCTTTTCTGTTGTACATAACCTTTTGGGATCTTTCGCCTGTTGCCTCTCATAATTGAATGGCACCTTTACCTTGGTATTTTTCTAAGTCCTCTCTTCTGATATACCTCTGATACACATATATGGACCACTTGGGAGGGTATTAATTATTTTCAGTTGCAGAGGAAGCCAGAAACCTGGGATTGCTCAAGGAAGTTTCTCACCATCGTGACACATAGAAAGCCTCGGCAAATATTTTTTTAACATAAAATGTACTCTTTTTAAATGTAGAATTCTATGAGTTTTGACAAATGCTTATGGTTTTGTAATCACCTACACAACTAAGATACAGAACATTTCCATCACACCCAAAAATTCCCTCATGCTCCTTTGTAGTCAATGCCTCCTCTGAGGCCCTGGTAACCATTGATCTGGTTTTTTGTCCCTATGATTTTACCTTTTCTAGAATGTCATATAAATGGAATCATGCATCATGTAGTCTTTTGATTCTCAGTTCTTTCATTTAGCATAATACTTTTGAGGTTTATCCATGCCATTGAGTGGATCATTAGTTCATTCCTTTTTATTGCTGAGTAGCGTCCCATTCTGTGGATATTGTGGAAGGAGACAGCCCACTGCCTTTCCTTGTGATCCACAAATGAGCCTTGTGCTTGGCTTCAGGCATATCATCCTGGCTTCTTATACATACCATAAGAATGCGGGCTGATTCCCTTTTTCATAGCATCTTGACCTCAAACACATTCCTATCAGCACATCCCTCCCTTCTTGCCATGAGCACATGTTAGCATTACCAGTAACTGCTTAGCTAAGTGTGTGCGTTATATGGCACCTAGCCAACCCCATGGAGGACCAGTGCCCACTATTAAAGCTGACTTTGCTCTGTCTCTTCTCTGTGTGAGTAAAGCATCGTTCATCCAGTGCCTCTGTATAAGTCATGTCTTTCCAGATACACAGTTACCAGTTAAAAAGTATTTGAGTTGTATCTAGTTTTCAAATTTGCAACAAAGATGCTATAAACATTCACACACAGGTTTTTAGTGAACTTATTTCCCTTGGAGTGGAATTGCTGCTGTGTGGTAAGTATATTTCATTTTATAAGAAACTGCCAGACTTTTCCAAAATGCCTGTACTATTTTACATCCCCATCAATAATGTTTTAAGAGTCCAGTTGCTCACATCTTCGGCAGCACTTAGTATTATCAGCATTTTTTTCTTTTACTTGAACTATTCTAATACAGAATTTGTGGTATTTCATTGTGTTTGTTTCTTTTTTTTAACAGCTTTGTTGAGGTATGACTGGCATACAGTAAATGATACATTTTTAAAGTGTACAGTTTGATAAGTTTTGGCATATGTGTCCATGCATGAAACCATTACCACAATCAAGATAGAACATATTCATCACTCCAAAAGTTTCCATGTGTGTCCTTTATACCCCCATGCTCCCCTACCCAAGCAGCTACTGATCTGCTTTCTGTTACTATAGATGAGTTTTGTATAAGTAATCATACAGTATATACTGTTTTTGGTCTGGCTTCTTTCACTCAGCACAATTATTTTGAGATGCATCTAAGTTATTATATGTAGTAATAGAAGGTGCCTTTTTGTTACTGAGTTGTATTCCATTGTATGTATGTACAACACTTTGCTTATCCACTCATTTATTGATGAACATTTTGATTGTTTTGACTGCACTCTGAGAAAGAGAAGCATGAAAAGTAACTAGATTTATTATACTTACAGTTCCAAAAGACAGGGAACTTGCAAACCATGATACAGGGCCACACAGGGATTACAGCTGGGGACAAGGCAACAACCAGCTTGAATTGTAGGAGAGGACTTCTGTATGGCAGACAGGCAGGATGGGGTTAGCTAGATTTTGTGAGTTTCCTAGAGATTGGGCATTTTGAATAATTCTCCAAGCTCAGGAGGCATAGAACTCTCTGGCTGTTGAGTATGTTCCTCTGGAGCAATTAGGATGGGTGCATAATGGCCCAGGAGTGAGAACCTCATGAGGGAACTGTCTGGAAAGTGAGCTTAATCAGTTCCTCAAGAAGGGCAATGGATGAGACTTTCAACCAATAGGGCATTAATTGCCCTAAACAGCATAGAAAATACTTTTATTATGAAAGTTAAAAGGAGGGAAACAAGTAAAAGAAGTATTTGTAGGCTGATCCATGATTACTTTTCCCACGTATATGCTACTAGCTAAGAAACCACTACCCATCTGTCATTTTGTCTTACTATGATGGCTTGTATGTTATTGTGATGCTAGAAGCTATGCCACTAGTATTTCAAATACAGCAGGTTTCAATGGAGCTTCCAGACTAAAACAGGCCAGGAAGAAATGCCTGGTGATCTATTTCTGAAAATTAGCCAATGAAAACGTTTGGATTACAACAGAACACTGTCTGACTTGCTTTGGATATATCATCAGGAGAGATCAATAACTGCAGAAGGACATCATGTTTGCTGAAGTGGAGGGCTAGTGAGGACAAGGAAGACCCTCAATGAGTTGAATTGACATAATAATCACAATGATGGACTTGAATATGCCAGCAATCCTGAGGAGGACACCATGAGGTGGAGTCAACAGCAACTATCTGGGCAAGAAAACAAATTTGAAGTTTTTGGGGTCTCTAACAGTATTGTGGTAGAGTTGTAAAATATGTTAAAGTCTGAGATGTGTTTTATGATGCAACATCTTGGTGTACTTCTTGTCTCATAAAGGTTCATAGTAGTTACAACCCAGGGGAAGGTAGTTGTGGTTGTGGTTGCTGATGAAGGGTGAGAGGTCATGGTGGAAAGTTGGAATGGAGAAAGTAGGAAAAAGCACTGTTGTTGTTGTTGTTTGCCGTGGAGTTGGCCCCGACTCATAGCGACCCCTCCTTGGGTTTCCGAGGCAGTATCACTACGGAAGTAGGATTGCCCAACCTTCCTTCCGAGGAGTGAGTAGTCAAGTGCCTTAGGCACTATGCTACCAGAGCTCCTGGAAAAAGCACTAGGGAACAGAAAGCCTTCAGGGGGTTGGGGGAGTGGATGAATATGAGGCAGTTTCCTCCTAGGGAAAGGAATAATCACTTAAGTTTTAAAATGGCATAGGCAGTAACCTTGACAGGATTTCTAGGTTGTATGTTTTGGTAGTCAGAAGAATACTGGGACCATGGGCCAAGCAAACAGCAAGCTCAAGAAACAGTGGAGTCCATAATGTTGTTGTTGTTATGTGCCATTGAGTCGGACCCTTCCTTGGGTTTCCGAGGCAGTCTCACTGCGGAAGTAGATTGCCCCATCTTCCTTCCGAGGAGTGGCTGGTGGGTTTGAACTGCCAGCCTCATGGTTGGCAGTCAAGTGCCTTAGGCACTACACTACCAGAGCTCCCAGAATCCATAACATCAAGGAAGAAAAGCAGTAAATACCCTGTGTCAGTTTGTCCTGTATCCTGTGCCTCTCCTAAAGTAGTCTGTGGGCATCCCCAGGGCAGTGGTCCCAGTGTTCTGGTGAAGTGCAGGGCATGATATGGTGTGAGGGTGTGGGACTGAGGTATCCTCAGGTGGGTATCCATTTGATTTGATGTGCCTCATGGAGTTAATAAGGTTCTAGATTTCCAATTAAGATAGCAGTAGCTGAGATTTGATTCTCAGCAGTAGGCTATAGGCAGGCCCTCCAATTTAGTCAATTACTGGGGGTCCTTTGCCTCAGTTGTCCATTAGATTGGTGATGGGCCAGTAGGGCATTCAGTAGTTATCAGGTCCCAAGAGAATGTGAGTTCTTGATTTGGGCTCTAGCCCTTATGGGATGGGGACAGGGTCAGTAATCCATAAAGGCTGCTAACCAAGAGAAGAGCAATCTGAGCCCACCCAGTGGCTGTGGTAGAAAACATACACTCCCATAAAGATTGTTGTTGTGTGCAGTCAGAGGATTCCAACTCTTAACGACCCTATAGATCCGAGTAGAACTGCCCCATAGGGTTTGCTAGGCTGTAATCTTCACCAACCCTATTCAGAGAGAAGATGTAGGGATCTGTTACTATAAAGAACACAGCCTAGGAAACCCTATGGGGCTATTCTACTCTATCCTATAGAGTCAGTATGATTCGGAATCCACTCGACATTACATGATAACATACAAACCAAACTAAACCGACTGCCATTTTGACCCCTGCAGGGTTTCCAAGGCTGTAAGTCTTTAAAGAAGCAATCTGCCTCATCTTTCTCCCACAGAGCAGCTGGTGGCTGGTGGGTTTGAACCTTTTGGTTAGCAACCCTTAACCACAGCACCATCAGAGTTCCTTAATGACATGTATAGTAAGTTCTTATACATACAGAGGCAAGATGTATTTTTAATACAGGAAAGAGTGATGGGAAGATTTTTTTCCTTAAAGTTGGTGTGAAGTGTGTCGGTCAAAGGGCATTAAGAAAGATTAAGGCCTGAGGCAAATGAGAGGCCTGTTTAGGGATTTGTTTTCTTACTTATTTTTAAAATTTTTTTATTGTGATTTGGGTGGAAGTTGACAGAGCAAATTCATTTTCCATATGGCAGTTCATGCATATTTTGTCTCATGACATTGACTGCAATTCTCCACAATGTAACAGCTCTCTTCCCACTTCCTCTCCATAGTTACCTCTTCCCTGTGTCCTTCTATTTGTTTTCTTATAATTTAAGTAGTTGTTTAAGGAGACCATTATGTCTCTTAAGTAAATTGATTGCTTGGGACCAATCAGGGTTATGAAAGTTCCATTGAATGACTTTCTCATTGTGTATTTTGAGAAGTGCGATGTATGTTTTGGTTATTATTTGTAATGTTTGGAACTCTGAAGGGGAGAAGTGTCCTGGTGCAGCTTTGTATTGTGGCTTTGGTATTAGTACAGAGATGTGTGGGCTTTGGTATTAGTACAGAGATGTGTGGCCCTGATTTATATTTTGGCTGCGAGGCAAGAGAATCCCAGAATTCTATACCCTGAATGGGATAACTCCTGGGCTATGGCGCAAGAGTTTGTGAAAAATATGCAGATGGGTCATTTGTCAACCAGGGCATCCAGTGCCAAGATGACTGCTTGAAGTTTGGTCAGTTGTGTGACCCTTGGGGCTCATTCTTTATCAGGGATATCCTGGTGGGTGGATGGAAAGCAGCGGTATTCTACTGTGCTTCATCACTTGTGATGGGGGCAGTACCCTCGGTATAGTCTAGCAACTCCCATGGCTATTCCCTCAGTTAATCCCAGGGGGTGTCCCAGGTAGCTGATGGGCCTGGAGGAGGGGTAGCCACCTCCAGTGCCATGGCAACTGGCAAGGGACTAAGGACAGGGAAGGTCACCTCCTCCTATGGTGGAATATACCAGAGAGCCCAGGTTTGGCTCCATCCTGTACCAAGGTGGCCTCAGTAACTCTTCTGGTTACCTAGTGCCGCTCTGACAAGAATATACCACAAATGGGATGGCCTTAACAAACAGGAGTTTATTCTTAAAATTTGGAGGCTTTAAGTCCATGTTCAAAGTGCCAGCCTCTAGGGGCTGGGTGAAAGCCCCTCAACCTTGGGGTCCAGCTCTGCCTCCTGCTCCTGGCCCACTGGAGCTAGAGGCGTTTCTTCACTCAGACAGCTGCTGGCTGCTGAGGTTGAGAAGCCCCAAGGTTGACAAGTAAAGAGGCATAGTCCTGATGTTACCAAACCACATGGCAGGCCATTTACTTAAGTCCACTGTAAGTCCCAAGGTTGGCAGAGCATAGCAGGCTGCTGAGCAACTAACACAGCCACATGCAGGGTCCAAGCCTGTCATAGGCTAGAGACCATTCCCAAGGCTTCTTAAATACAGGAAGCAGACCATGTCCCAAAGGCAGCTACTCGGCTGCTTGTGGTAGATTCCACCATGGACTTGATTGGCAGTCTCATCATGGGGAATAATAACCACCAGCTGCCCAGCCACTCAACCAGGCCCAGCCAAGCTGACACACAAACATAACTACAGTAACCATACCAAGATTGTGAGACACTGATTCCAGGATTTAAGATGTAATAGGCAAGTGGGCCACAGGTTCAGGGTCTGTGAGAGCCTGTGTTTCCAAGAAAGTCAAGTATGCAGTCAGCATTTGTCACTCTATTGGTGCATGGCACAGGGCCAAGAAGGGGAGTTTCTTGTATTAGAAGGCCATGGACAACTTTTGACCAAACACATAGGTGGTCCAGAGACTCCAAGAGGCATGAGAGGATGTTCCTAAAGCTCTGCAGTGAAGGAGTCTTTGATCACTAATCAGTATTTGTTGATTTTAATATGGATAGGTTCTAGAGCCTTTTATTAGAGAGGGCCAATTCAAGATGAAATGCACTGCAAATCACTGCATCAGTGAGATTAAGTAAGATTTGTGAGGAATGTGTTGCCTTCAGGGCCCCCAAAAGACTAAAAAATGGACTTATGTGTCCTTAATTAGTTAAACTAATCCCTGGGAAGGGGCTCTGGTGGCATAGTGCCTAAGGCACCTGACTGCTAACCAGAAGACTGGCGATTCAAATCCATCTACCAGCCACTCCTCAGAAGGAAGGTTGGGCAATCTACTTCCGCAGTGATACTGCCTTGGAAATCCAAGGAGGGGTCGCTATGAGTTGGGTCCGACTCGATGGCACGTAACAACAACAATAATCCCTGGGAAGGATGTCATTCATGTAATATGAAACTTACGTTTCTGGAGAAGGGTGGAAGCAGTTAGGATTGTGCCTGCAAAGACTGTATATACGTTGATAAGGCTTTTGAGGTACCCTGTGGGTAGCCTGGTAAAAGTGTGTCCCTTCAAAGGTGAAACAAGCTGTGGCTGAAAGGTTGTTAAAATAGGCACTGAATAGAACATATTAGCCAAATCTATATTGTTGTTGTTGTGTGCCATCGAGTTGGACCTGACTCATAGCGACCCTTCCTTGGGTTTCCAAGGCAGTATCACTACAGAAGTAGATTGCCCCATCTTCCTTCTGAGGAGTGGCTGGTGGGTTTGAACCGCCAGCCTTCTGGTTAGCAGTCAAGTGCCTTAGCCACTATGTTACCAGAGCTCCCAAATCTATATTAGCAAATATTTATTGATTGCTGACTGAATGGAGGTAGTCATTTTAATAATACTGGGTATGGGGCTTAAATAGATGGAACCACAGCATTAAGGTTTCAGTAATCTACCATGAAGTACCAGTTGTCCCTTCCAGGTTTGAGAATAGAGAAAAGTGGGGTGTTAATGGAGTAGTGGGGCTGATCATCCCTTTGATTAGGTCTTATAAGTTTTAATCCTTGAATTACCTATTTTAACTTTTATTGGGCCATATTATTTTAACTGAGAGTTCATAGAGTCCCTTCATGTCAAGCCAATTTGTGTCTTAATTTACTACTCATTGTATCAGTGTCTGTTTTGGTTACCTAGTGCCACTCTGAAAGGAATCTACCACAAATGGGATGGCCTTAACAAACAGTTTATTCTTACAATCTGGAGGCTTTAAGTCTGAGTTCAAAGTGCCAGGCTCCAGGGGCTGGATGAAAGCTCTTCAACCCTGGGCTTCAGCTCTGCCTCATGCTCCTGGCCCACTGAAGCTGGAGGCTTTTCTTCACTCAGCTGCTGGCTGCTGAGGCTGACAAGTCCAAGGTTGACAAGTAAAAAAGCACAGTCCCAATGTTACCAAACCACAGGACAGGCCATTAATTCAAGTCCATTGAAAGTCCCAAGGTCAGCAGAGCATGGCAGGCTGCTGAATAACAACATGGCTACACGCAGGGTTCAAGCATGCCATAAGCTAGAGACTGTCCCCAAGGCTTCTCCTTATATACAGGAAGTAGACTACATCCCAAAGGCAGCTACTCAGCTGCTCATAGTAGATTCCACCATGGAGTTGATTACTGGTCTCATCATTGGGAGTACTACATCCATCTGCCCAGATACTCAACCAGGCCCAGCCAAGTTAACACACAAACTTAACTACCACAGTGTCCATGCCCACTATAGGATATTTTAGGGCAGTAAGGGCTAGGACTATGAGAAATTTAGGTAAAGCAATAGTTTTGATGATTAAAAGGAAACATATTTATTTGTTCTATATTTTATATTCAATAACTTCCCAAAGGTTTTAGGTGGTACTATATTTAAATTTCTTCGGATCCCCAGGTATACAGTAATTTGAGACCCAGTATTAGGCTATCCATCACTCTTCTGTCAGTTTGTCATACTGTGGTGGCTTGCATGTTGGTACAAGGCTGGAGGCTATGCCACCAGTATTTCAAATACCAGCAGGGTCACCTATGTTGGATAGGTTTCAGTGGCACTTCCAGACTAAGACACTCAGAAGAAGGAAGGGGCCATCCACTTCTCAAAGAATTGGCCAGTGAATACCTTATGAACGGCAATGAAACACTGTCTGATTTATTACTGGAAAACTTTTGAATAACCCTGAAAATTGTCCAATATAGTGCTGGAAGATGAGCCCCTCAGGTCGGAAGGCACTCAAAATAAGACTGGGGAAGAGCTGCCTCTTCAGAGTAGAGTTGACCTTAATGAAGTACATGGAATAAAGCTTTTAGGGCCTCCATTTGCTGATGTGACATGATCAAAATGGGAAGAAACAGCTGCAAACATCCATTAACGATGGGATGTATGAACTATGAATCTAGGAAAATTGCAAGTTGTCAAAAATGAAATGGAACGCATAAAGATCAATATCATAGGCATTAGTGAGCTGAAATGGACTGGTTTTGGCCATTTTCATTCAGACAACCATATGATCTACTATGTTGGGAATGATGATGGAAGAGGCATTCATCATCACAAAGAATGTTTTAAGATCTATCCTGAAGTAAAATGATGTCAGTGCTAAGATAATATCCATATGCCCACAAGGAAGACCAGTTAATACTGGTATTACTCTACACCAAAGCCCAAGACGAGGAAATTGAAGATTTTTACCAACTTCTGAGTCTGAAATTGAGCAAACATGCAGTCAAGATATGTTGATTATTACTGGTGATTGGAATGCAAAAGTTGGAAACAAACAAAATCACCAGTAGTTGGAAAATAAGGCCTAGGTGATAGAAACAATGCTGGAGAACACATGGTAGAATTTTGCAAGATTTATACATTGCAAATGCCTTTTTGCAACAACATAAATGGCTACACACATGAACTTCACCAGATGGTGTACACAGGAATCAGATCGACTACAGTGGAAACAGGCAATGGAGAAGCTTAATATCTTCAGTCAAAACAATGCCAGGAGGTGACTGGAATAGACCATCAACTGTTCATATGCAAGTTCAAGTTGAAGCTGAAAACAATTAAAACAAGTCCATGAGAACAAAAATATGACCTTTATTATATGCCTCTTGAATTTAGAGACCATCTAAACAACAGATTTGACTCATTTAACACAACTGACTGAAAACCAGAGGAATTGTGGGATGACATCAAGAACATCATCCATGAAGAAAGCAAAGGATCATTAAAAAGACAGGGAAGGAAGAAAAGACCAAAGTGAATGTCAGAAGACTCTGAAACTTGTTCTTGAACAAAGAGTAGCTAAAGCAAATGGAAGAAATGACAAGATAAAAGAGCTGAACAGAAGATTTCAAAGGTCAGCTCGAGAAGACAGAGTCAGAAATTATAATGAAATGTGAATGAAATTATAATGAAAAGTCAGAAATTATAATGAAATCTTTTAACACCTGGAGTTAAAAGAACCAAAAGGGAAGAAAACACTTGGCATTTCTCAAGCTGAAAGAACTGAAGAAAAAATTCAAGCTTCAAGTTGCAATATTGAAAGATTTTATGGGCAAAATATTGAATGGTGCAGGAAGCATCAAAAGAAGATGGAAGGAATACACAGAGTGACTATACCAAAAAGAATTTTAGTCAGAGTTCATCCATTTCAGGAGGTGGCACATGATCAAGAACCAGTGGTACTGAAGGAAGACGTTGAAGCTGGGAGATCCGGCAAGATGGCGGACTAGGCAGAAAGACTGCACAGACCCTCTTCAACAAAGAAAAGGAAAAACAATTAACACAGACACAGAAGATAATCCTGGACCCCTGAGCCTTGAAGGGGAGGATATAGAAGTGGACTAAACCCCAATTAGCAGAAGAATTTGCGTGAAAATACCAAAAAAGGAGACAGATGGAGCTGTGGTCTGGCAGCGATCCTGAGCGATCCTGACGGCACAAACAGCTTGGAGATTCCCGAGTGATGGTAGGACCTAAGAATTAACCTAAAAATCACCCTGCTAGCCAGGGACTGCACGGAAGACTGTGCATGGTGGCTGGGGAATAAACAGAGAAGATGAAGAGAAAGGTGGGCTGAGCTGTGGACTTTTGACGGTCCAGAGGTCGCTGCCATTTTGAAGGTTTAAAAAGCGGCTTGACTAACTATTTTGGATATTT
>NW_006924587.1:12698-13218 GCF_000298275.1 Orycteropus afer afer
AAACCAACGAATATTATTAATACATTTGTCCTTTTTATTATTATTCTTAATCTTCCCCTCCCAGGTCCTAGTTTTCAACATTTTTTCTTTTCCCTGTGCCTGGTTGAAGTTTATATTTATTTTTTTAAATTTAAGGATTCCTCCCCCCCCTTTTTTCTTACAGTTAACCCTGTTCATTGATTTTCTTTTTTGCATTTTTCCCATTTTTTTTTTCATTTATTATTCTCCTTCTCTACTTTTTTTTTCTTAGTGCCTTATCCCCAGATATTGCAGGTTTTCTTGTTTTTTTTTCTTCTTTTTTTTTTTTCCTTTTTTCTTTTTTTGGTTACTGTTCCTATGTGATTACATGGTGTATTTTTCATCCATGGGCTTTTATTTTTTTTATGGTTATTCAATTGTAATTTGTGTCTAACTAAGTGGGAGACAACAACAGTCCCCATAAGACAAAAGTACACCCACACCTCCTGCAACTTCACTTCCTGAGCAACAGCCACTACCTCCTTCTCCACCAATGGGCCAA
>NW_006924588.1:0-779 GCF_000298275.1 Orycteropus afer afer
TCTTTACCAATGCCATAATTCACAGACATCAACTCTTCTTTGGTCTTCCTTATTCATTGTCCACCTTTCACATGCATATGAGGAGATTTAAAATACCATGGCTTTGGGTCAAGCACACCTTAATCCTCAAAGTAACATCTTTGTTTTCTTAACACTTTTAAAAGGTCTTTAGCAGCAGATTTGCCCAATGCAATATGTCATTTAATTTCTTAACTGCTGCTTCCATGGGCATTCATTGTGAATATAAGTAAAATGAAATCCTTAACAATATCAATATTTTTTCTGTTTGTCATGGATGTCACTTATTGGTCCAGTTGTGAGGATTTTTGTTTTCTTTATGTTGAGGTGTAATCCATACTGAAGGCTGTAGTGTTTGATGTTCATCAGTAAGTGCTTCTTCTTCACTTTCAGCAAGCAAGGTTGTGTCAGATGCATATAACAAATTGTTAATGAATTTTCCTCCAATCCTAATGTCATGTTCTTCCTCTTATACTCTAGGTTCTTGAATTATTTACTCAACATACAGATTGAATAAGTATGGTGGAAAGATACAACCCTGACATGCACCTTTCCTGATTTTAAACCACACAGTATCCCCTTGTTCAGTTCAAAATACAGCCTCTTGGTCAATATACATGTTCTTCATGAGCACAATTAAGTGTTCTGGAATTCCCATTCTTCACAAAGTTATCCATGATTTGTTATGATCCACACAGTGAAGTGCCTTTGCATAGTCAATACAACACTTTCTGGTATTCTTTTCTTTCAGCCAAGATCCA
>NW_006924588.1:3124-3891 GCF_000298275.1 Orycteropus afer afer
GAGTGGCTGGTGGGTTTGAACCGCCAGCCTTCTGGTTAGCAGTCAAGTGCCTTAGGCACACAGATATAGAAGCTGGCAAGTCCAAAGTTACTGGATCAAACGTCAAGCTGGAGGCTTTTCCACGTCAAGTGGGAGGCTTTTCCCAATCTTGCAACCTCAGGGGCTGAGGAGCTCAAGGCTGGCAGGCTGTTGACTCCAACGAATAACAAATCCAATATCTCCAGGCTGAATGGTGGACTGTTCACTCACGGACAGTTGTAGGCAGCACAACAGAATCCCGATCCACTAAAGAATGTCTCTTTTCCCAGGATGTCCTTGGATATACTGGAAGCAGGCCACACCCCTAGAGAAACTCTCTTTCACCAAATTACCTGCTCAAAACATAATCATCTGATCCCATCATGGGAATAACCACATCACAACAGCTTAACCACACAGAATTGTGGTCAAGCCAAGTTGACACACAGCTCCAACTATCACACCAGCCTTCTAGTTAATGGTCAAATGCTTTAGGCAATACGCCACCAGAGCTCCCAGTCCATGGACTCCATCACTTACCTCCATTCCCACTACAACTTCTCTAATCTAAAGCCAGCTCATCTCTCAACTGCCTCAGTTCAAGGCAGCTGGACCTCCAAGCTATCAATTTTGACAGTGTCACTTTCTTGCTTGTTGTTGTTGTTGTTGTTGTTAAGTGCCGTCGAGTCGTTTCCGACTCAGAGCGACCCCATGCACAGCAGAACGAAACACTGCCCGATCCCGCGCCA
>NW_006924588.1:7069-10257 GCF_000298275.1 Orycteropus afer afer
GAGTAAGCACAAGCCCGCCCGTGCTTACCTAGCTCCCAGAGACCCTGTCCCTCTCGGGAGGGTAACAAGGAAAAGTGTTCAGTGCAGATCTTTTTTGATCTTTCTTGCTTAAAACTCTTTAATGGCTCCTCACTGTCCACCAGATCAAGTCCAGCCTTTTTTGCCTGGCACATGAGGTCCATTGTGATCTGGCCCCTCTTTGTCTGTCCCTGTTTACTTCTTGTCAAGCCCCTACAAGAAATTTGCATTTCAATTACACTTAACTACTTGCAGTTATTGGAATAGAACCATGCTGTTTCACACCTCCCCGTCTTTGCACATACCATTCTTTCTTCCTGGAATGCTCTTTCTAATCTTGTCTGTCTGGCAGAATTTGATCTGTTGTACAGGATGCAGTTGAAATGTAATCTCTTTGGTGAAGCTTTCCTTGATCTCTCACCTTTTATTGGCTTCAGCCTAGAAGTCACCTAAGTAGTGCCATTCACTGCCTCGCCAATTCCTGCCATGTTTGTTCTTATTCCTCTCACCCTTGATTGTTCTTTAATTGAGCCTTATTCTCAATTGTTGTTGTTAGGTGCCGTCGACTTGGCTCCAACTCATAGTGACCCTATGTACAACAGAACAAAACACTGCCTGGTCCTGCACCATCCTCACAATCCTTCTATGCTTGAGCCCATCATTGCAGCCACTTTGTCAGGCCATTTCATTGAGAGTCTTCCCCTTCTTCATTGACCTTCCACTTTACCAAGCATGATATCCTTCTCCAGTGAATGGTCCCTCTGACAACATGACCAAAGTAAGTCAGATGACATCTGGCCATTTTCACTTCTAAGGAGCATTCCAGCTACATTACTTCCAGGACAGATTTGTTCATTCTTCTGACAGTCCATGGTATTTTCGGTATTCTTCAGCAACACAATTCAAAGGCATCAACTCTTCTTCAGTCTTCTTTATTCATTGCCCAGCTTTCACATGCATATAAGGCAATTGAAAATACTATGGCTTGGGTTAAGTTATTAACTTTGTGTCCTGTGAGTTTGGTATCATTTTTATCTCCATTTTACAGCTGAGAAAAGTAAGGATTAAGGAATCAAGGTGAGATCCCCAGCATCATCCAGGACACAAAGTTATTAACTGACACAGCGAAAATCCAAACCCAAGCTGACTCAAAAGGCTTAGCCATGGCCTTAAAGTGACTTTCTGCCCTGCTTTTTACACAGTTGAGGAGTGTAGTAACTCTGGGAGGTGTTTGCTGAGGCTGGGCAGAAGTGGAGGTGGAATCTCTCTAGGGCCACGTGCCCTGATATCCTGCAGAAAGTGACCTCAGGGAAGCCCAATGGCTAGTATCCATGGCTTCTTCTATCTGAGACAGCAGAGTGGGGCAGGAAAGAAACTAGCACCTTTCAAAGGAGAAAAAAATACAAAGCTTTAGGTACTGACACTGCTTACTTCAACCAGAAAACAAACCCACTGCCGTTGAGTTGATTCCGACTCAACCCTTTAAGACAGAGTAGAACTGCCTCAGGGTTTCCAAGGCTGTATAAATCTTTATGGAAGCAGACTAACTCGTCTTTCTCCTGAGGAGTGGCTGGGGGGTTCAAATCACCAACCATTTGGTAGCAGCTGAATGTTTTAACCTCGAAACCACCAGAGCTCCTGGCAGAGAAGTTTAAAAAAAAAAAAAAGCCCTGAGTAAGGCTGAAAGGTGGCAGGGAGCTGGTAAGCTGGAGCAAATGAGGTAGAGATTCAGGCTCCAACTGCCATCTGGTGGTCAGCCTTAAGCAAGTGGATGGGTTTAAGTTCTTGACTTGGCACAAGCCTTTTGTTTACTTAAGGGACAGAGAGCCTGAGTCCTGGTTCACAGCACTCATTCTTTCGTTCATCCCTCCTTCTATCCACTCTTTTGTTCATTTCTTCAACACACGGTTTTTGTATGAGGCACAGTCTAAGCCCTGGCAATATAAACCAATAAATAAATAAATAAAAGCCACCAAACTCACTGCCACTGAGTTGATTCTGACTCATAGCAGTGAACAAAACAGACAAAAAGTACTACCCCCGTGAAAGTCATATTCTAGTAGTGGTAGGAGACAGACAAAAAAAAAAACACCCGAATAAGAAATGACATAGTGTGCTAAATGGTAATGAGTGCTATGGAGAAAAAGTAAGGAAAGGGGAGAGGCAGGGAGTTTGTCATTTTAAGTATGATAGTCTGGGAAAGCCCTACTGAGAAGATGCAATTTGAGAAAACACTTGAAGGAAGTAAGGGAGACAGTCATGAGGATTCTGTTGGAAGAGGGTTCCTGGATAAGGAAGCAGTATGATTAAATACCCCAAGGTAGGAGCATATGTGATGTTATTAAGGCCAGTGTGGCTTGAGTAGAGTGAACAAAGGGAAGAATTCTAGGAAATAAGCACAGAGGTAGGAAGGAGTAGATCATGTGGGGCTCTGGGGGCTTCTACAAGGGCTTTGGTTCATTTTATATACTGAGCGACACAGGCAATCATAGGGAAGTTTGGAACAGAGGAGTTACACGATCAGACTTATATTTTCAAAGGATTACTTGGGCAATTGTGTTGAGAATTGACCGTAAGAAGGCAATGGAAACAGGGAGCACTGTTAGGCATCTATTGCAATAAAAGATGATTTTGGCTTAGACCAGGGATGTGGTGGGAGTTGTAATAAAGCCATGGTCCAAATATGAAACAAACTAAAATGTGGCATGATTTGAAACAATTTATGGAGACTTTTTAAAAAGCGGAACCTATTTGACCTTGATACTTGGAACATTCTATGATGTTCTATGAGTCGGGTCTGACTCTATGGCAAATAACAACAACATGTATATAGTACACATCTGTCAGTTTGTCGTACTGTGGTGACTTGCACGTTGCTGTGATGCTAGAAGCTATGCCAGTAGTATTTCAAATACCAACAAGGTCACCCATGGTGGACAAGTTTCAGCAGAGCTTACAGACTAAGACAGATTGGAAAGAAGGACAGGGCCATCCACTTCTGAAAAAAACATTGGCCACTGGAAACATTATGAATAGCAGTGAAACACTGTCAGATACAGTGCCAAAAGATGAGCCCCTCAGGTTGGAAAGCACTCAAAATACAACTGGAGAAGGGCTGCCTTCTCAAAGTAGAGTTGACCTTAATGACGTGGATGGAGTAAAGCTTTCAG
>NW_006924588.1:11247-11838 GCF_000298275.1 Orycteropus afer afer
GAGAGGCAAAATATGACCTTGAGTATAAACAAACAAACACACTGCTGTCAAGTAGGATCCAACTCATAGTGACCCCTCCTTGGGTTTCTGAGATGATATCACTATAGAAGTAGATTGCCCAACCATCCTTTCGAGGAATGGCTGGTGGGTTTGAATCACCAGCCTTCTGGTTAGCAGTCAAATGCCTTAGCAATACAACCTTGAGTATATCCCATGTGAATTTAGAGACCATCTGAAAAACAGATTTGACACATTGAACACCAATGACCGAAGACCAGACAAGTTGTGGGATGACATCAAGGACATCTTACATGAAGAAAGTAAAAGATCATTAAAAAGGTAGGAAAGAAAGAGAAGACTAAAATGATGTCAGAAAAGACTCTGAAACTTGTTTGTGAATGGAGAGTAGCTAAAACAAATGGAAGACATTATGAAGTAAAAGAGCTGAACAGAATATTTCAAAGGGCAGCTTGAGAGGAAAAAGTAAAGTAGTATAATGAAATGTGTAAAGACCTAGAATTGGAAAATCAAAAAGGAAGAACAGGCTTGGCATTTCTCAAATTGAAATAACTGAAGAAAAATGTTAAGCCT
>NW_006924588.1:11938-12459 GCF_000298275.1 Orycteropus afer afer
AGTGGCTAAGGCACTTAACTGCTAACCAGTAGGCTGGCGGTTCAAACCCACCAGCCACTCCTCGGAAGGAAGATGGGGCAATCTACTTCCTTAGTGATACTGCCTCGGAAACCCAAGGAGAGGTTGCTATGAGTCGGGTTCGACTCGATGGCACATAACAACAACAACAACAACATATCCCTCTAGAATCTTAGTGCTTGAAGAACTAGGTAAAGCAATTTGAATTAAGGATTTTGTTGCTCTGAACACCTCACTGAATCACAGTGCACCAAACACAGAGGAGTAGAATTAGAGGAAAGGCACAGGGAAAGAAATTAAAGAAGATCTACCCAGCTGAGGGCAGAGAGTTCCGGTAAGATAGTGGAGTAGGCAGAAAGACTGCACAGACCCTCATCAACAAAGAAAAGGGTAACCAATTAACATAGAGAAGATAGTCCTGGACCCCTGAGTCTTGAAGGTAAGGATATAGAATTGGACTAAACCCCAATGGTAGCATAGTGCCTAAGGCACTTGACTGCTAA
>NW_006924588.1:13304-13804 GCF_000298275.1 Orycteropus afer afer
GGGTCGCTATGAGACGGGTCCAACTCAACAGCACATAACAACAATAACAACAACAAACCCAAACTAGCAGAAGAATTTGCATGCAAATACCAAAAAAGGAGACAGACGGAGCTGCAGTCTGGCAGCAATCCTGAGCAATCCTGACAGCACGGCACAGACAGCTTTGAGAGTGCCAAGTGGTGGTAGAACCTAAGAATTAACCTAAAAATCAGCCCTCTTAGCCAGGGACAGCACGGAGGACTGCTCTGGTTGCTGGGAAATAAGTGGAGAAGGTGAAGAGAAACGCGGGCTGAGCTATGAACTTTTGCCGGTCCGAAGGGAGCTGTCATTTTGAATGTTCACAAGAGGCTTGACTATTTTGGGTATTTAAAGAGACAGTGCTCTCACAGATTCCTGGGGCTTAAGAACATGATCTGCTTGCCAGCAACCCCAAGGGCACTCCGGACCTGCAAGACTGACAAGGTGCAACATTCCTCTTGTTATTCTTATACCCCACACCC
>NW_006924588.1:13904-14356 GCF_000298275.1 Orycteropus afer afer
ACCATTTTTTTCTTAGTGCCCTATCCCCAGATATTGCAGATTTTCTTGTTTTTTCTTTTTCTTTTTCCTTTTTTTCTTTTTTTGGGTTACTGTTCCTGTGTGATTACAAGGTGTGTTTTTTGTCCATGTGCTTTTAGTTTTTTGATGGTTATTCAATTATAATTTTTGTCTAACTGAGTGGGAGACAACAACAGTGCCCATAAGACACAACTACACCCATGCCTCCTGCAGCTTCACTTACTGAGCAACAGCCACTACCTGCTTCTTCACCAATGGGCCAATGATAAAAAACCACGAAGAAGAGCCTGAATCACCCTTGGATGTTCTTCACAAACAGAGATCTAAATACAACAATGCCACAATGCCTCGGAGACAACAGATCATCACAGTCCACACAAAGGAGCAGAATAAAGTGGTAGAAACAAAGGAGCAGGATACAGACCCAGAACACA
>NW_006924589.1:0-10585 GCF_000298275.1 Orycteropus afer afer
TAGTGATACTGCCTCGGAAACCCAAGGAGGGGTTGCTATGAGTCAGGTCAGACTCGACGGCACATAACAACAACAACAAGAACAACAATATATGGCGTAAATAGACTATCAAGCATAACCTAAAATGCACAAACACCAGAAGAGAAACTAGTTGAATGGGATCTTCTAAAAACAAAAAAAAATTATGTTCTTCCAAAGACTTCTACAAAAGGGTCAAAAGAGAACCCGCAGATTGGGAAAAAATATTTGGCAATGACATATCTGACAAAGGACTTATCTCTAGAATTTATAGAAAATTCCAACACCTCAATAACAAAAAGACAAAAAATCCAATTAAAAAATGGGCAGAAGACATGAATAGACACTTCACCAAGGAGGATATTCAGGCAGCCAACAAACATATGACGAAATGCTCACCATCATTAGCCATCAGAGAGATTCAAATCAAAACAACGAGATACCATCTAGCCCCAGCACTAGTAGCAAAGTTCAACAAGACAGAAAATAACAAATGCTGGCAATGATGCAGAGAGATTGGGACTCTCATACAATGCTGGTGGGACCGTAAAATGGTGCAACCACTGTGGAAAGCAGTATGGTTACTCCTTAAAAAGTTGGAAATAGAAATATCATTTGACCCAGCCATTCCATTACTAGGTATATATCCTAAAGAAGTGAGAGCCATGATAAGAACAGACATATGCACACCATGTTCATTGCAGCACTATTTACAATAGCCAAAAGATGGAAACAACCTAGGTGTCCATCAACTGAGGAATGGATAACCCAACTATGGTACATACTCACAATGGAATACTACGCAACCCTAAAGAATAACCTAGAATCTGCAAAACACTGCATAACGTGGATGAACTTGGAGGACATTATGCTTAGTGAAATAAGTCAATCACAGAAGGACAAAGATTGTATTGTTATTGTATTGTATTGTTATTGTAAACATCAAGGAAAGGTTATGTGTGGAAGGAAATTTTCTTCGTTGGTTATCAAGGGTGGGAGGAGAGGGGAGGGAACACAGACAGATAGAGATAAGTTTTGATTTGCGTGAAGAGAAGGGCAATGTAACAAATGTGAGTGATCGACATGGTGGCATTGAGGAAGAGGAAGACATAGAGAAGTACATGGGAGGTACAGACAACAAAGATGAACCCTTTTGCACATACAGTACTGCATTAGCAGTGAAGGCAAACATGGGTGGGTATACGGGTGGATAGATGGGTGGACAGGCTGAACTATTAGGCATGTCTATGAAGCGGGGAGTGTACCCAAGACCATGTAGAGGGTTGGCAGACAAGGGCCCTATAAGTGCATTTGTATGATCTGAATTCCCAGGTGTATAGTAGAGCTGACAAGGGCCAAGGCTGTAGTCACTTCTTGGTCACAGGCAGCTACCCAGAGGAATTAAGTAGTTGAACCTGTGGGCTTGGTACCATAGTTGCAGGGGACATCAATCTCAATTGGCATAATACACTACACAAAATATTGTTCTACCTCCTACTTTGGCGAGTAGCAACTGGGATCTTAAAAGCTTGCAAGCAACCATCTAGATGCAATGATGTGTCTCTCCTCATCCAGAGTGAAGAAGAATGAAGAGAACCAAAGACTCATGGAAAGAATTAGTCCTTTTGACTGGTACACCACGCAATCTGCAGCCTATACATCTGTGAGACCAGAAGATCTAGATGGTGGCCAGCTACCACCATCAACCACTCGGAGGGGGATCTATGTAGGAGGTCCTGGATAGAGAGAGAGAACAATGTGGAACAAAACTCAAAATGATTTGTGAAAGAAAAAAGGGGTGGGAGGCAGGTTTGCTGGTCTGATAGAGCCTAGGGGAACCACTGAGACTATGGCCCCTAGTTGCCCTTCAGGTTTGGAATTGAACTCACACCTGTGGCTTCCAGCCAAATGAAACACAGGCATAGGGGTTGAACATTTACCTGAGGCAGATACACTCCTTGGAGAGAACAATCATGGGAGAAAGAAAGGCTGTTCATGCACAGAGAGACAGCTCAGGGGGCAGGAGTGCATGGAAGGATGGACACAGGGAACAGGTGACTATCAGTAGGAAGTAGGAGGGGAGCTGTTGCATTGTGGTGAATTGTGGTCAATGTCATGAGACAAAGTGCATCTGAACTGCTGTATGGAAAGTGAATTTGCTCTGTAAATTTTCACCCAAATCACAAACAAAACAAAACAAACAAACAAACAAAAAAACCCTATGGTAAAGTTTTACTCTATAACACACAGGGTTACCATGAGATGGAATTGACTCAACAGCCACAGGTTTGGGTGGTTTTTTTTTGGTTAGTTGTTAGTTGTTGTCAGATCAATTTTGACTCATAGCAACCTCGTGTGTTATAGCATAGAGCTGATCAATAGCATTTTCTTGGCCTATATTCCTAAGGCACTTGACTGCTAACCAAAAGGCTGGTGGTTCAAATCCACCAGTCACTCTTCAGAAGGAAAGTTGGGCAATCTACTTCCATAGTGACACCGCCTCGGAAACCCAAGGAGGGGTCACTATGAGGCGGGTCCAACTTGACAACACATAACAACAACAACATATTCCAAGATACTGCTAGATGTGTTCAAATGACCAACCTTTATGTTAGCAGTAAAACGCACACAATTTGAACCATCTAACGACTTGCTTTTTGTTTTTGTTTTTGTTTGGCTTGAAGGTACTAAAAAATAAGTATAGCCTGAACTGTTGATTTCTTGAATATGAATGTGACATCTGCCAAGTACTGTGGGATTTCAAAAATGAATTGAATATGGGGCCCATCCTCTAGTATGTCGTTGTTGTTATGTGCCATCGAGTCGGACCTGACTCATAGCAACCCCTCCTTGGACTTCCGAGGCAGTATCACTACAGAAGTAGATTGCCCCATCTTCCTTCCAAGGAGTGGCTGGTGAGTTTGAATCGCCAGCCTTCTGGTTAGTAGTCAAGTGCCTTAGGCATTATGCTACCAGAGCTCCTGTCCTCTAGTACAGAAGCTTATAATCTAGTTGGGAAAATACATAGTTTAAATAAAAATAACTACAACACAGTCAAACTATGATATGTCTCAGAAAAACATCTGATAGGAAAAATCAGAGAAGACTTCATAAAATAGCTGATTGTGAGGGATATGAACACTTTCAACGGGTGGAAAGTGGAGAGAGATTGCCAGGAGGATAGAAATTATGCCTGTGAGCCAGTGTATACACACATGTACTTTTTAAAAGTAACAAAGATATAGCACAAAAATGGTTATTTATGAGTGGAAGACTAACTCACTGCTGTCTAGTCGATCCCGACTCATAGCGACCCCTCCTTGGGTTTCCAAGGTGGTATCACTATGGAAGTAGATTGCCCAACTTTCCTTCTGAGGAATGACTGGTGAGTTTGAACTACCAGCCTTCTGGTTAGCAGTCAAATGTCTTAGGCAGTATGTTACCAGAGCTCCTGAGTGGAGGACTAGCAGGGGCTTTTCGTTTACCTTTTTACACATTTCTAAATTTTCCTAGTTCTCTACAGTGTCCATGCTTTCCTCATAATCAGGAAATATATTTGTTTTCTTTTCAAAGCACTTTGCACTCTTGGTAACAAAAGATGGAGGCTAAAACACAAAACTGACAAAGGAAACATTCTTCTTATCTTCTTTAAGGGAAGGATAGGCACCACGGGAGCACCAGTGAGTGGGTGATTAGGCTGGGTTCTTTGTTGTTGTTGTTATGTGCCGTCGAGTCAAACCTGACTCATAGCAACCCCTCCTTGGGTTTCCGAGGCAGTATCACTATGGAAGTAGGATTGCCCAACCTTCCTTCCGAGGAGTGGCTGGTGGGTTTGAACCGCCAGCCTTCTGGTTAGCAGGCAAGTGTCTTAGCCACTATGCTACCAGAGCTCCCAGGCTGGGTTCTTTAGAGGAATATAAACAGTTATATATAATGTATATAAGCCAAAACCAAACTCACTACTATCAAGTTGATTCTGACTCATTGTAATCCCTATTGGGTTTCCAAGGCTGTAAACTGTGGAAGCAGACCGCCCCATCTTTCTTCTGGGGAGCAGCTGATAGGTTTGAACTACCAATCTTTTGGTTATAACCAAATGCCTTAACCACTACACCACCAGAGTTCCTCAAAAATATGTATACCAAAAGTCACTGCCATCGTGTCAGTTCCAACTCATAGTAAACCCCTTCGAGTTTCCAAGGCAGTAAATCTTTACAGGAGTAGATTGCCCAGTCTTCATTCTGTAGAGTGCCTGGAGGGGTTGAACCAGCAACCTCTGGTTAGCTAGTCAAGTGCCTTAGGCACTACACCACCAGAACTCCTTATAAATAGATATCCAAAATATATAGAGAGATTCATTTCAAGGAAATGGCTCATGCAATTGTGGAGACCACTAAGCCCAAATCTGTGAGTCAGACAATAAGCTAGAAGCTTCTCCTGAGTCATGAAGTAGTACAAGCTGATGAATACAAAATCTGCAGGTCAGGTGGCAGACTGCTTGCTGGCTCACATACCAAGAATCAGAGGTCAAACAATGATGAGGTGAATGCATGAGCTTTGCCAGAATATCCATACATATTGGATGCAGGCCATACCACCAAGGAAAATCCCCATCCAACTGATTTGCTGCTCTCATCAGAACACAGAATGTAGGATGATTACATAACATCTGCCAAACCACTGAGAATCACAGCCTAGCCAAGTTGACACATAACTATAACCAACACAGGTGGCTTCCTTCTCAATCCAAAATTGAGGTTGGCACAGCTCTAGACTGTGTTATCACTGATCTTATATCAATGAAACTTGTCTCTCATGAGTTGAGTTGTTAGAAAGGAAGATAATCCATTCTATTTTTTCCAAGCCCCACTTCCTGTTGTATAACCTTTCTCAAAGGTGCTTTTACTTGCTCACCATTATTCTGAATTATCAGCATCCTGGCAAAAACCCTCATTGACCTTTGTCTTAGCTCAGGTCTCGTAAAAAACAAGCCTGCGACAAGTCTTACGTTCTGATATTTTATTGATAGCTGCAATCCTAGAACAGTAAGAGAGATAGAGAAATATGGGAAATGAAAAGATAAATTACCAAGCCATCAACTGCTTCACAAGCCACAGAGATATTGCTGATCATGCAGTTGTAATGTACAACTCTAAACAAGATACATTGAAAACTGTGCCTCAGAATTATGCATCAGAAGGAGATGGTAGAAAAACGTATATGATGGCTCCCCTTCTGCACCTCCTGTCTCCCATTGGTAAAAATTTCCTCACAGAAAGCACCTCCTCTGCACTTCCAGGTTACACTATCGGGCCACTTTTGGTACCTGTTAAGGAAGACAGGTTTCACGCCCTATGGCATGGAGCTTGTTCAGAGTCCAACAGAAGAGAAAGGAGCCAGAGTTCATGGATCAGATTGAATCTCAACTGGGTTCCCATGATAGTGGGTGCCACGGAGGCCATGCTAACAGATAAGCCTATAGTGGTGTTGGTAACAGGGGCTCTCATATATGTGTAAGTTTGCAAGAATCTGAAACTCAGATTACACTTAAAATTAGTCCAGTGCAGATTGGTATCTCAGTTTGGGACATGATCTTATGCAACAGGAATTGAGAACTAGAGAGAGTGAAACAGGAAAGGAGAGAAAGCCAATAGAACCATGTATGCATTTTTCAGTTGCTGTGTGTACATGGGCCTCAATCCTATAGGGACCTTCTGAGAAGTTGTGTAGACAGAATATGCCACAGAATGGAACACCTCAAGGATGAAAAAGGGGGCATTTATCCCTGATCTCCCATGCCCCATAGGTCAAGTGTTGCCGCATGGGATGCTAACTTTCTTGCTGTTCCAGATTTCCTATACATAACTGCTGAGTGGGCTCCTATAAGCTTCTTGGGCAACAAGGTTAGAAAACCCTAAGGCAGAAAGCTGAATATGAATGGTGTAAGGAAGGAAGATTACACCCATACAAAGCTGTCTGTTGCAGGAACAGCTGGGATAAAATGTAGGCCAAGAGGCAGGACATGAGTGGTGTCTGCCATACCTGTCAACAAACATTCCAGTGGTAGAATGTCCTTTCACTTTTACTTAAGAGAACTTAAATTTCTTATAGGAAACTGTTGATCATTATGATATTTAATATGCAGTCCTATAAATAAGGTGTTTGTCTGAATTTTAAGACAGAAATTAAATCATGAAAAATGTTCAAACCAAACAAAGCTCACTGTCATTGAGTTGATTCCAACTCACAGTGACCCTATAAGACAGAGTAGAGCTGCCCCATAGAGTTTCCAAGGCTATAAATCTTTACGGAAGCAGACTGCCTCATCATTCTCCTGCAGAGCAGCTGGTGGGTTGCAACCAAACTTTTGGTTAACAGCAGAATGCTTTTAAGCAGTATGCAACCAAAGCTCCTTATGAAAAATCTAAGTATGTAAGTTAAGTTTATATTAAGATAGTAAAAAAAGGAAATTTATGTGTTTTTTTTTTTTTTTTCTCTTTCCTTTTCCTCTGAAAGAAAAGTCTGGAGAGGAAAAACATACTTTTATTGATAGTTACTAAATATCATGCCTGTCTTGCCTTATGCTAGGAACTCTGGAATATTTTATCTTTCCATCAGTTTTGTGAGAAAAGTACTCCTATCCATATATGACCTCTTTGCATCTCAGAGATTTCCATTAATAGGCTTGACATCCCTCTTTTAGCATGTGCAACTCCAGTGCAATACCCAAAATTCCTGTGTTTCTAACTTTACTTCTTTGGAATCTTCTCCGTCTCAACCCCTTTATCTATGAGTGACACCTCAGTTAGGTGCCCCTTTTGTAAGGTCTTGTAAGATTCTGGTTTCTTATATGAGTTAGAATCAACTCAACAGCACCAGGTTCATTGATATTTTTTTGTCAAGGATAGGGAGAGGGAGAAAGGGAGAGAGTGTCACAGAGCAGACAGGCCTTTGGGTGTTGTACCAAAAATTCCAATCAGAAGGAAATTTTCTTTGTTGGTTACCAGGGATGGGAGAGGAGAGGAAGGGAGGGGAAATAGATGGATAGTTAAGAGATGGATATTGATATGAGTGAAGGGAAAAGCAATATAACAAAAGTGTGTGAATAGCTCATTATTAAGGAAAAGGAAGTCATGGAGAGGTACACAAAAGTTACAGACAATGAAAGTAAATACTATTGTATACACCATACCACATTATTAATAATAGAAAACACTATATATAAATAGGCAAAAAGATCAGGTATGGATAAGTAAATGAGAATATACCCATGACCATACATAAGTTTAGCAGATGATATTCCTACATACATATTTGTATCTGCTATAAAAAATGTCCATATGGAGTTTAAAGCTAATGGGGGCAAAGCACCTTAAGGGAGTGAGTCGCTGGTCTTGTAGGCTGGGGACCATGGTTGTGGGATACATCAAGCTCAGTTGGCACAACATAGTACACAAAAACATTGTTTTACATCTTACTTCAGTGAGTAGTGATGAGGATCTTAAAACCTTGTGAGTGGCCATCTAAGATACAACTATTGATCTCTCCGTGTCCTGAGCAAAGAAGAGTGAAGAAAATCAAAGAAACATGGAAACAGTTGGTCCAGAGGACCAATGGACCACGAGAATCTCAGCCTATATGACCCTGAGACCAGAAGAAAAAGATGGTGTTGACCACCAAAGACAACCATTCAAAAAGGGATCAAAATTGGAGATCCTGGATAGTTTGGGAGGAAAAACGTGGAACAAAATTTAAAAACATGAAAAAGACCAGGTTTACTGGTCATATAGACGTGGATGAAAACCCTGAGACTATGGCCCCAAGTCACCTCTCAGGCCTGGATTTGGACTCACTCCCATGGCTCAACTTTCAGCCAAAAAATAGACCTACCAACCGAACAACTACACCAGGGAGATGCACTCCTTAACACTCAACCATGGAAGATCAGAAGGGCAGCATTTGCATCAGGAGAAAAGTAGGAGGGCAGGAATACATAAGCAAGAAGGACACAAGGAAAGGGTAACCATAGGGAGGAAGTAGGAGGAGGGATGTTACACTGCAGGGAGTGTAACCTGTGTCACAAAACAAAATGTGTATGCATTGTTAAACAAATCTGCTTTGTAAAATTTCACCCAAATCACAGTCTCATGTCATGTAAAAATTTTTAAAAAATCCAATCACACTCATGACTTCAGAAGTTTAGTTTGGGTTTTCAAAGCTTGAGGGGTAATGGAACAAGATCATTTCCATCACCACCCAGGTTTCTACCTTCTCCATGAACGACCTCATACTCTCCCTTTTTCAAAACGCCATGCTCCAGATATATAACCATTTGGATGTATTAAGCCTTGGGGGACATGCATGCTACCACTATTTTGAGTTGTCCCATCCCATTGGTTACTTTTCCCCATCCCCACTAGAACATTGTTGAATAACAATGTTATTGTTTCTATAACAATGTATTATTAGCTCAGCTGAGAAAACACTTACTGTCTATTATACATCAAGCACTGTGTTAATAACCAGAAATAATAGGCACACTCTATGCCCACATGGCACTTAAAGGTTGGTACTAGTGACAAAAATAATCAAAATTCAGAGTGATAAGTTTAATAATATAAACAATTTCAAGTAACAGTAGAGATGACTGACTTATCTGAAGAGGCCAGCAAAGCTTCTAAAAGGAGTTGAGGCCTGAAATATAATCTTAAGGATGAATATGCCATATGCTTTAGTTCTGGTAAGATGGTGGAATAGGCAGAAAGACTGCACAGACCCTCTTCAACAAAGAAAAGGGGAACCAATTAACACAGATAGAAGATAATCCTGGACCCTTGAGCCTTGAAGGAAAGGCTATAGAAGTGGACTAAACTCCAACTAGCAGAAGAATTTGCATGAAAATACCAAAAAAAGAGACATAGGGAGCTGCAGTCTGGCAGCAATCCTGATAGCACAGACAGCTTGGATATTGCCGAGTGGTGGTAGGACCTAAGAATTAACCTAAAAATCAGCCCTGCTAGCCAGGGACTGCACGGAGGACTGCTCTGGTGGCTGAGGAATAAAAGGGGAAGCAGCAAAGAGGACAGTGGGCTGAGCTGTGGACTTTTGTCTGTCCAGAGAGAGCAATCATTTTGAATGTTTACAAGTGGCTTGACCATTTTGGATATTTAAAGCATTCTCCCAGATTCCAGAGACTTAAGAACAGGCTCCACTTGCCAGGAACCCCAAGGACATTTCTGACCCAAACGACCGGAAAGGTGTGACATTCCCCTTCTTACTCTTATACCCCACACCCTCTTAATGAACGGAGGGGCAGCCATCCCTCACTCCTACCCACCTTCTGGGCCGGCAAGAACTCCATCCCAGTCTGTGTGATCAGACGGACCCCAGGTGCCCTGCCCACCATCCCCCAGTATTTTTTTTCTTCTTTCTGTTTCATAGTTTGTTTGTTTCTGTCTGTTTTGAAACTACTACTATTATTATTACTTTTGTCCATTTTACTATTATTCTTTATTCTTCCCCTCCCAATTCAAGTTCTTAGCTTTTTTTCTTTTCCCTGTTCCTGGTTGCAATTTTTTTTTTCTTTCTCATTGTTAACACCATTCCTTGTTTTTCTTTTTGCGTTTTTCTCATTTTTTCTTCATTATTCTCCTTCTCTACCTTTTTTCTCTTATTGCCCAGATATTATCTCCCCAGATATTGCAGGGTATTTCTTTTTTCTTTTTTATTTTTTTCCTTCTTTTTCCTGTTTTTCTTTTTTTGGTTACTGTTCCCATATGATTACATGGTGTACTTTTTGTCCATTTGCTTTTACTTTTTTGATGGTTATTCAATTGTTATTTTTGTCTAACTGAGTGGAAGGCAGCAACAGTCCCCATATGACACAACTACAACCACAACTGCAGCTTCACTCACTGATTGAGAGCCACCACTTCCTTCTCCACCAATGGGCCAATGATAAACAACGACAAAGATGAGCCTGACTCACCCTTAGCTGCTCTTCACAAACAGTTAACAGAGATCTAAATACAACAACACCATGATGTCTCGGAGACAACAGACTATCACAGTCCACACAAAGAAGCAAGATAAAGTGGTAGAAACAAAGGAGCAGGATACAGACCAAGAAAAGTCCCTGAGGAAGAAGCAGCATTAGAACTCTCTGATAAGGAATTCAAAAGAATTACATTTAGGTATGTTCAAAGGATTGAAAGACAGATCAAGAAAAACACAGATAAACCCTAGAAGGGTTTTGGAAGAAAATGCAAGAACAAAATGACAAAATAAATGAAAATTAGAAATGGTTACAAATCTACAGATAGAAACCCAGAAGATTAATACTAAATTGTCAGAAACAGGTAACACATTGGAAGGGCAAAGGAGTAGAATTGAGGCAATGGGAGACAGAATTAATGAGACTGGGGACAAATACCTGAATACTTCTTTGGAAAGGGATCAATCAGAAAAAAGATCAAAAGAAAATGAAGAAAGCCTAAGGTTCATGTGGGATACCATCAAAAGGAATAACCTATGTGTCACTGGAATTCCAGAACAGAAAGAGAAAAAT
>NW_006924589.1:11475-12048 GCF_000298275.1 Orycteropus afer afer
ACTATGCAATGCTAAAGAATAATGTAGAATCTGCAAAACACCGCATAACATGGATGACCTTGGAGGACATTATGCTGAGGGAAATAAGTCAATCAAAAAAGGACAAATATTGTATTCATCCATTATTGTAAAAGTTAAGGAAAGGTTTATCTATAGAAGGACATTTTCTTTGTTGGTTACCAGGGGTGGGAGGGGAAGGGAGGGAAGGCTATTAGATAGATAGAGATAAGTATTGATTTGGGTGAAGAGAAGGGCAATGTACCAAATGTGAGAGACCAATATGGCAGTATTGAGGATGAGAAAGACAGAGTGGTACATGGGAGGTACAGACAACAAATATGAACCCTTTTGTACATACAGTACTCTGTTGTCAGTGAAGGCAAGCATGGGTATATGGGTGGATAGATGGGTGGACAGGCTGAACAATTAGGTATGTCTATGAAATGGGGAGTGTATACAAGAACATACATAAGGTTGGCAGACAATGGTCCTATAAGTTTATGTGAATGATCAGAATTCCCAGGTGTATAGTAGAGTTGACAAGGGGAAGGTTGTGGTCACTGCTTGGTCACA
>NW_006924589.1:12407-13014 GCF_000298275.1 Orycteropus afer afer
AGCTGTTGCATTGTGGTAAACTGTGGTCAATGTCATGAGACAAAGTATATGTAAACTGCTGTACGGAAAGTGAATTTGCTCTGTAAATCTTCACCAAAGTCACAATAATAATTTTTAAAAAATGTAAAAAAAAAAAGAATGTTTAGGCAATAAATTTTTCATGTTTTTAAATCTACTTCATAGTCCCTCTTCCCTTTAGAATTAAAATCATTTCTAAAGACAGGGAATATTATTTTAATTTATGAATATCATATAAGGTAAATCTTGTCTAAAGTATTTTTTAATGTCTTGTTAAAAGTAGAAAAGAATTCATTTAATAAGTGCATTAAATAAAGAGAATCACTACTCAGACTCCATCCTCCACTTTTGCTTGCATCTCAAGGGCACACACACATCTCAGTGCAGTTACATATTCAGGCTTTTGAGTTTATAAATAAACTATTCAAGTCAAAGATTAAAACTTCCTATAGACTTCCTTCTGCATTAAAGGGAGCAAGGTAAGTGCAGGCAGGCTTGTGCTTACTCACTGATCTGCACTGAACACTTTCCCTTGTTACCCTCTCGAGAGGGACCGGGTCTCTGGGAGCAAGGTAAGCACGGGCGGGCT
>NW_006924590.1:0-1280 GCF_000298275.1 Orycteropus afer afer
ACCAGGTTTGCTGGTAGAGCCTGAAGGAACCACTGAGACTATGGCTCCTAGTTGCCCTTCAGGTCTGGAATTGAACCCACTCCTGTGGCTTCCAAACAAAGAGGAATATGACCTGAACACTATATTAGGTAGATATACTCCTTGGAAAGATCAATCAAGTGCTGTGGATGCACAGGGAGACAGCTCAGGGGGCAAGAGTGCATGGGAGGGAAGGACACAAGGAAGAGGTAACTATGGGGAGGAAGTGGGAAGGGAGCTGTTGCACTGTGGTAAATTGTAGTCAATGTCATGAGATGAAGTGTATGTGACTTGTTATATGGAAAGTGAATTTGCTCTGTAACCTTTCACTGAAATCACAATAAAGAAGAAAAGTTAAAATTTTCAGAGTTCCGAAAAGATGGCTGACTAGGCAAAAGGACTGCACAGACCCTCTTCAACAAAGAGAAGGGAAACCAATTAACACAGACACAGAAGATAATCTTGGACACCAGCCTTTAAGGGAAGGATACAGAAGTGGACTAAACCCCAATCAGCAGAAGAATTTGCGTGAAAATACCAAAAAAAGGAGACATACGGAGATGTGGTCTGACAGCGCCGAGTGACCCTGACAGTACAGGCGGCTTGGGGATTCCCGATGGTGGTAGGACCTAAGAATTAACCTAAAAATCACCCTGCTAGCCAGGGACTGCACGGACTATGCACGGTGGTTGGGGAACAAACAGAGAAGGTGAAGAGAAGGGTGGGCTGAGTGGTGGACTTTTGCCAGTCTGGAATGGTGCCGCCATTTTGTAGGTTTAAAAAGCGGCTTGACTATTTTGGATATTTAAAGAGACAGAACTCTCGCAGATTCCTGAGGTGGTAGGACTTAAAAATTAACCTAAAAATCACCCAGCTAGCCAGGGAATGCACGGAGGACTGTGCACGGTGGATAGGGAAAAAAATGGAGTAAGTGAAGAGAAAGGTGGGCTGAGTTGTGGACTTTTGCCGGTCCGGAGGACGCCGCCATTATGTAGGTTTAAAAAGCGGCTTGACTATTTTGGATATTTAAAGAGACAGCACTCTCGCAGATTTCTGGGGATTAAGAACAAGTTCTGCTTTCCAGCAACCCCAAGGACACTCGGGCCCTGCAAGAGTGAAAAGCAATGGGCCAACGATAAAAAACCACCAAGAAGAGCCTGAACCACCCTTGGCTGCTCTTCATAAACAGTTAACAAAGATCTAAATACAACAACGTCACTATGCCTCGGAAACAACAGACCATCACAGTCCACACAAAGAAG
>NW_006924590.1:4877-5365 GCF_000298275.1 Orycteropus afer afer
CGTGGATGAACTTGGAGGACATTATGCTGAGTGAAATAAGTCAATCACAAAAGGACAAATATTGTATTAGTCCGTTATTGTAAAAGCTAAGGAAACGTTTATCTATCGGAGGAAATTTTTTTTGTTGGTTACCAGGGTTGGGAGGGGTGGGGAGGAAAAGCTGTTAGATAGATAGAAATAAATATTGATTTGGATGAAGAGAAGGGCAACGTACCAAAGGTGAGTGACCAATATTGCAGCATTGAGGATGAGAAAGACATAGAGAGGTACATGAGAAGACAACAAATATGAACCCTTTGCATGTACAGTACTGAGTTGTCCGTGAAGGCAAACATGGGTACATGGACAGATAGATAGGTGGACAGGCTAAACAATTAGGTATGTCTAAATGGGGAGTGTATCCAAGATCATATATAGGGTTGGCATACAATGGTCCTCTAAGTGTATGTGAATGATCAGAATTCCCAGGTGTATAGTAGAGCTGACAA
>NW_006924590.1:5955-13022 GCF_000298275.1 Orycteropus afer afer
ATATGAGGTAAACATTTACCTCAAGTAGACACATGCCCTGGAGAGAACAATCATGGGAGAAGGAAGGGCTGCTTATGCACAGGGAGACAGCTCAGGGGCCAGCAGAGTATGGAGGGATGGTCACTGGGAAGAGTTAACTATGGGGAGGAAGTGGGAGGGGAGCTGTTGCATTGTGGTAAACTGTGGTCAATGACAGAGACAAAGTATATGTGAACTGCTGTATGGAAAGTGAATTTGCTCTGTAAATCTTCACCCAAATAAAAAAAAAAAAGTTAAAATTTTAAAGTCAACACTACAAATAAGAGCAGAATAAAGAAATTGGTACAGATTGAATTGTGGCCCTCTAAAATACATGCTGGCATCCTAGAAATCCTGTTTGGGAATAAGGTTTTCTGCATTATGTTAATGAGCCATATCAGAGTAGGGTATGTCCAAACCTAATCACTTTCTGATCTATAAAGAGGCAAGCCCACCTAAGGGGAAGGCAGGTGCTATTTGTCAATAAGGAAGATGAATCTTCAAACCTAGAAACTCCCAGAGATTGCCAGCTACTAGAAGCTGAAATAGACAAAGAACCTCTCCCCTAGAATCACACCTCAATTTCGACTTCTAGCCTCCAGAATTGTGAGAATTTTTTTCTTTTAAAGTCACCTATTTATGGTATTTTTATACAGAACTAGGTAACTAAGATACCACCTATTCTTTAAATGTTGGGGCTCAATTTACTATACTACAAAATTAGACATCAACTTCTCTTTCAATATCAGATAACTGTCAAGTCCCTCACTTTATTTCCAATTCTTCAAATCCTTTCCCTGCTCTTCATCCTAACAAATTTTCATCATCCATTTCTCACCTAAACTCTCTTTAACAGCCACCTTAACTTCATACTAGTCTTCCATGAACTGACCACTGCCTACTTTACTGTCTATATTTATTGCCTTATCATCAGTGATTCAGCCATAACAGTTTGTAGTTCACACATGCACTGAGTTGTATCTCATCAGTCTTTGTTCATGTACGCTATATGCCTACACTGCCATCTTTCGAATTTCAAGAGCACATACAGATTTTCAATGCTCATCAGTAGAACAGGAGCTCTGGTGGCATAGTGCCTAAATTTGACTGCTAACCAGAAGGCTGGCAGTTCAAACCGACTAGCACTCCTCGGAAGGAAAATTGGGCAATCTACTTCAGTAGTGATACTGCCTCGGAAACCCAAGTAGGGGTCACTATGAGTCGGATCCAACTCAATGGCAGTGAGTTTATCAGAAGAACAAGAATTAAATCTCCTAAGTGCACAGGTTCTATTGGTTTTTGTAAAAATCCATGAACCAACAAAGTGAGTGTATCCTGCTGTCTACATTAGAGTTTCTTAAAGGTAGACACCTATCATCAAGATGTATTTGTAGCCATAAAGTTTTCCCACTAGGGCGTAAAGGTAGTAGTCATGCTATCTGTGCCAAGAGAATAAACATCCTGTACTTTAAACCATAACTCCTGCTTCTTAAATATTTTCAATTCTAAGTACCTGTTCTTGAGCATCCTTTCCAAAAGAGCAGCTGGCAAAATTCTGGTTGATTTAGCATCCTCTATCGAGTCATATATAAGAAGTAACTTGTAGAGATAAGTCTAGGAAAAAAGGGTGAAGAGGCCTAGTGTGATATTACTAGGATCAGGGAATGAGAACTACAGGGTAAACCTTATTAAAGGAAGTATTATGAATACTTAACATTTCAAAACATCGTTTAGTTAGAAATCACAATTTCATCCAGCGTATATCATACAAGGAAAATATATTAAAGTCTAAAATCAGGTTTCAACATTTATGAAATATTCATGAAAACTACGTACCAATGAGAATGAAAATCAGTTTTAGAGTAACACAGGTTCCACACACTGGTTTTCATAAGCTTTTCAAAGAATGGATACTCCCCTGAAGGCTCTAGGGAAAAGCAATTTTTATCCTTGTATCTCTATTAATAGGCAGCTAAGAATAAATGTTAAACTGAATAAAAATGTGGCTCTACTGTTAACTCATCTACAAGTCTGCCCTAGTGTCTTCTTCTATTAAGGTGCATCAGGTGCCTCTCTGAACTCTCAGAACACCCTGTGCATATTTTTCTCTTACTGTATCTGTCACACTATTTTTTCCATTTATTTGCTCTGTGTTCCTGTTCTAGACTGTCATCATTTGAGGCCTGGGCCATGCCTTTTTCTTCTTTGCATTCCTAACAAATGCAGTGCCTGGCATCTGTGGCTAAGTAAGTTAAATCTTTTGACTCAAAAGATCTAAACCAGTGGGACTCAGAGTAGCCAGGCCATGAAATGATTGTTACTGGTTCATGATGAGAAAAGAAGTTTAAGTCAGAATATAAAAGAAATGCTTCCTTCTTTGAGAAAGTGTTGCTATGAATAAAATGTCCACCAGGACTAAATGGTGTTTAGTGATACAGCTGATTTACTTTCTTGCCCCAATTTCAGTAACAGTAATCCTAATACTTGAGAGTTGGACGAAGGCATTTTCATAAAGATAAGTAAGAAGTTGAGGAATGGATGGTTCAAATTAGCTTTAAGGTCCTCATCCATCTTTATAAGCACACATTTACTTACAGATCCCCAAATGCAGTAGGTATTTAAAATAAAGGCACCTATTTTCACCAGTAAAAAACAAAGACACAAAGCACTTAAAAGTTTTTGAATAAACCAAGACGCATTTAAAAAAAAAAAAACCTAATAAATTTTTAATTAGAATTTTTTCATTTTTTTTTAACAGGACAAGTAACAGATTACATCAAACTTCAGAACTTCTCAAATATCTAGTTATTTTACACATTCCCACCTGTCTTGCAGGGAGGGATCTTGGTCAGCTTAACAGTTCCAGGTAAAATAAGCTGCATTATCATATTTATTACAATAATAAATGTACAATGTTTACAGGAAATATATTTAGAAGCAAGAAAAAGATGCAGCTGCATTTGAAGGTGACCTTTTAAAATGCCACAGCTATTTTTTACATTCACTCTTGCAAAAGGTCACAAGATGGGGTCACTAAGCTCAGATAAATTCACTATGATGCACATAAAATACAGAAAGATTGGTTACTTTATATATTATATATATTTATATTTTCACACTTTAGCATCTGAGACATAAACTGAGAATTTAAAATTTATTCTCTTCAGATAACAAATCATTTTTTATTCTTCATAAACATGGTGCCCACAAAAGCACACAGGTAAGGCACAATAGGGTTTTCTGTTACAGAATAGTGTGCATCATGTTTACTTAACCAGAAAAACGTGCATTATCTGTGCAAGTTCATGCTACAAACCCAACACACACACACACACACACACACACACAAAGGGAAACTGAGCTTTAACCAAAATCAGAATTGGTACAATTTCAGCTGTTACACATACTCAGTTGGACTGACAATGATATATCAACAGGTTATTTAAAAAAAAAAAGCCAATTGTTAGATTACAAGTAAACTTTGCTCGGCAACTATTTTAATCTGAAATCATAAACAGTAATAAAGTAACTTTACTGAAAAAAATTAAATACTGAGGCACAAAGCCAATGGTCATTCGTGCATTTACTATATTGCAAACTTTCATGACCCAAAACTGCAAATATAATTTGTCAAATACATATCTTGCTGCAACAATGTACCCTGTTTTAAACTTGACATATAACAGGGGTGCTAACATTTCATTAAATTATAAATAGATTGGGAAAATGACTTAATCCCAATGATACTATGTCACAACCCTAGTATTTATAATAAATACAGCTTTTCACAAAATATTTTTCCAATATCTGCCAATTGCTTCTTTATTGCTCACATAAATTTGAATCCATTACAACTAGTATTGGAACTTTCACACAAAATCATACTCAGCCATTTTTATGTAAAACCTATAAAAGATATTTTAAACTTGTATCTAATACTTCCAGGTGTTTGGCTGTCTGATCTGTTATAGTACAGCCGTATGTATATATATATGTGTGTGTGTGTGTGTGTGTACACATATACATATACAAATACACACACATACATACACACACATATATATATACACACATACACACACACACACACACATATATACACAAGTTAGATTATGAATAAAATAGGAAGCTTATTTTACTGCTTTAATGCAGACATCCTCACAAAACAAAACTACTTTTGCCACCACCAGCATTTATACATATATACAAAAGCCAGTTTAAGTACATGTACATCCCCTTACACTTATATGTAACCACTGAACTCAAATTAACTTTCCCATATTCCAGTTGCAGCAAATGAAGCTCTTGCAAGCAATAGAAACCTAAGGTTAAATTTTACCACATAAGCCTGTAAGGAACTGTGCAGGTGACTATATACAAAAACTCACAACGTTAGTTCATAGGAAATTATGGAAACACAAGAAGCCTCTTCACCATGCTTTTATGTGGTTATTGAAACACTTCTTGGTGCAAAAATACAACCACCACAACTGAAAATTTTAATTAAGTCAATGGTCTTCATGCAAAACCTTAACTGCATTGGCTTAACTGAGCTTCAAAAACTGAATGAAACAATTATTCTATCTACTCAGCATTACTGCCTCTCTGCTAAGTCACTTTGGAACCTTAAGATTTCTGGAACATTCAAATAGAGCTGTATTCTTCAATAAAAATATTACATACAAAAAGCATTTAAAAAGGAAGACGGGAAGCCAAATAGGAATTTTCGTATTCTAAGTAACAGTCCTAGGAGTAGTAGAAAGTCTTTTCAGGAACTTCCCTGAGAATTGACTAGGCCAGTCCGAAGACGAAGATGAGACATAGAGTTCATATGCTTATTTGATGGCTTCAAGGGAGTGTTGCAAGTAAGAGCTTGGGGAAAGCGATGATGGTATCTATCTAGTCGTAAATATTTTACTGTAACCAATTTCCCTGTTGCAAGATAAAAACAGCATTTTAGATCTTCAAAAATATGCTTAATATTCATAGAAAATACACTGTAGTAAAAGACACATGAACACAAAGTACAACAGAAATACCTAAAATCACTCTAAAAATGCTAATCCAAAATTTTTAAATTTGAAATATGATATAGTTTAACATTAAGCTCTAATTTATCTTTTCAAAATGTCTGTAAGATTGAAATTTCTTACCATCAAACCAAGAGCCATGCAACGCCTTAAAAGCCTTGCCAGCATATTCTGGAGACAGACATTTAACATATACACAACCCTGTGACAAAGAAAAGAAATCATCTTAGTTTAATAGCAAAACCCACAAAAAGTATAATTGAATACTAAAAGTTACTTTTACCTCACGTGAATTTTTGTCTACTGCAATATGAACAATGCCATCATTATCACTGCATTTTTCTAAAATTGCTTCTTGAATTGCCAAATGCCAGTGATCCCCTATTTCCCTAAAAATTAACAAAAACAAAATCATCAACCATAACCCTACTCAAAAAATACTTTGTTTCATACAACATATACATTCTATTAGAACCAAAACAGTTTAAAACCTACATACATTTAAAATTAGTAGTAACAAATAACATGCTTAATGATTAGCAGTTAAAATAAACCCCACCCATTGCCACTGAGTTGGATCCAATTCATAGCGACCCCTCCTTGGGTTTCTGAGGTAGTATCACTACGGAAGTACATTGCCCAACCTTCGTTCTGAGGAGTGGCTGGTGGGTTTGAGCCTCCAGCCTCCTGGTTAGTAGTCAAATGCCTTAGGCACTATGGCACCAGAGCTCCCTGATTAGCAGTAGATGGATTAAAAAGTATTTAGTTTAAGTTCTTTCCTCACTTTGCAGCATAAGAATGATGGACAGCTGAGGTAATGATGGATTAGCCCACCACAGCAGAGGAGATGTGCTATTTTTTATGTTCAGAATCCTATGTATCTGCAGTTTAATGAGTTGTAGTGAACTTGTGATACTTTAATAGTTTATTTTTATTGATATCCTCAAATCCCTAAATTTAAAGGAAATTCTAAATAGCATATTCTGAGTTTTTCTTTATCAAAATAATGGAAAAGTGATACAAAAGAATCATTTGCACCAATAGTCACTTTACTATTATGACAGGTGTAGGATTTCCTGATTAGTAATGCATATTTGTCTTACTTATCAGACATGATGGCAGGCAGGGAGAATGATGGCTTTACTTTAAATTATCAATCTTTATCTTAGGCAATACAATACTGGACTGGCACTGGTTTCCCAATCCCTAAAGGTATTCCCAAAAGAGGATCACCAGAGTGCTAATTACTTCTATCTCTGCAACATGGATGGCACGGGTATATATGTGTGTGAGCAAGCATGCATGCATGAATCTGTACTGACAGAGCTTCCCAACATTTTCAATTTTGCTGTCACTTATTTGGAATACATTATATCCATTATTTCTTGAAATAAATGAGTTATGATATTTTATATATAACACAATTTTTATTGCAAAGATTAAAAAAAGAAACAACAAAAATGGAATTTGACCTTTCTTATCATTGGACAGATAAGCAATGGCCTCTAGGAAGCTCATTCTAAAAGTTATTACAGCTTATATGTAAAACATGATGGCTGCTAAAGCACTAACATTTGACTGGGTTATTCTCTGGGTGACATGCGTTGCTGTAACTATATAGACAGGAAATTTCTGAAATAATACATGTAAATTTCTCTCAAGAATTAATGTTATGAAGAGTCCCAGTAATAAAAGTTTTATAAATCATTATACATCTGTGTCTTACAGCCAAACCTTTGCTTGTGATTTAACAAAATGGATGAGAAAAACTTAACATATTCTGTAGTTAAGATTCAGAAGGAAAATAAGTTTTCAATTATAGACACAGCATTTTAAGACCAACATACACTTTTTCAACCAAATATTTTAAATAAAAATTAAATGTACCCTTGATTAAAATACTTACATAACAGGATCAAACATATTCCGAATCTTTAGACATGGTGTCAAACTATTGGGTGGTGAATTTCTTCTATCTAAATGAAATGCTACAAAAAAAAAAAAAAATATATATATATA
>NW_006924591.1:0-525 GCF_000298275.1 Orycteropus afer afer
ATTGCAGCTTTGACTTCCTCCTTCAGTACCATTGGTTCTAGATCATATGCCACCTCCTGAAATGGATGAAGATCGACCAGTTCTTTTTGGTACAGAGACTCTGTGTATTCCTATCATCTTCCTTTGATGTTTCCTGCATCATTCAATGTTTTTCCTTAGAATCTTTCAATATTGCAACTTGAGGCTTAATTTTTTTTCCTCAATTCTTTCAGCTTGACTAATGCCAAGTGTGTTCTTCCCTTTTGGTTTTCTAACTCCAGGTGTTTTCACAATTCATTATAGTAATTGGCTTTGTCTTCTCAAGCTGCTCTTTGAAGTCTTTGGTTCAATTATTTTATCTTTTCATTTCTTCCATTTGCTTTAGCTACTCTCCACTCAAGGGTAAATTTCAGAGTCTCTTCTGTCATCCATTGTGGTCTTCTTTTCTCACCTTTTTAGTGACCTCTTGCTTTCTTCATGGATGATGCTCTTGATGTCATCCCACAATTCATCTGGTTTCCGGTCATTGATGTTCAATGCATCAAA
>NW_006924591.1:1939-2674 GCF_000298275.1 Orycteropus afer afer
AAAAAAAAAAAAAAAAGCCTCATTCAGGATAAGTCTGCAACTCAAAATGCCAAAACCATAAGAAAAAGTCTGATAAAAAAAAAAAAGACAAGCAACAAACATAACAATCAAGATACAATTTTAACACTGACAAACTGCAAAAATAACAACCCAAAAATCACTTTAAAATAAGAATGTTGAAGATCTTGATGAAAGCAATTTTAAAGAATAATATTAAAATACGGTTAAAATAGAGAATTGTGATTAAGAACAGAAGTTGTTTTCAGGTGCCATTGAGTCTGCTCTGACTCATAGGGATCCTATGTACAACAGAATGAAACTGCACAGTTCTTCATCATCCTCACAGTCTTTGCTATACTTGAGCCCATCATTGCACACACTGTGTCAATCCATCTGGTTAAGAGTCTTCTCCTTTTTTACTTACCTTCCACTTTACAAAGTATGATATTCTTCTCCATGAAATGATCCTTTCTGACAACACGATCAAAGTCAAAGTAGGTGAGACAAAATCTGGTCATTTTCACTTCCAGGGAGCATTCTAGTTACACTTATTCCAGGACAAATTTATTAATTCCACTGGCAGTACATGGTGTTTTCAGTATTCTCTGCCAGCACCATAATTCAAAAGCATCAATTCTTTTTCAGTCTTCCTTATTCATTGTCCAGCTTTCACATGCATATGAGGCGATTGAAAATACCATGGCTTGGGTTAGGTGCACCTTAGTCTTCAAAGTG
>NW_006924591.1:7134-12874 GCF_000298275.1 Orycteropus afer afer
ATTATGCCACCAGAGCTCCCAAGAATAGATATGTATGAAAAATAAAAAAGTAGAAATTCTGGAAATAAAAATTAGAAGTATTAAAATAACTAGGTCAACAAAGATTATCTAAACTGGATTTAATAAAATAGAGAATTTAAAGTTTACACAAAGGCAACATATAATCCAAGATTAGCTGTCAAATATGTTAGGCACTGCACCACCAGAGCTCCTACCTAGGTGCCCCTAAAGAAAACCACCTAAAATGAATGATCTATATATGCATACTCCAGAAATCCTCTGCAACAATATTACCTAAGTTCAGTTAGAAACAAAACCCTTCAAATGAAGAAAGAAAACACACACCAAAGATTGTCAGATCATAAATAAACAGAAGACCTTCTACCTGACACCATAATAGCTCCCTCACCTAGCCTCAATCATGTTAGTCCATGGGCCTGTCTTGCACCTCATGTTAAGCTAGCATCACTCAAAACTTGGCTGTTACAGGGGAAATTTCAATAAGATGGTGGAATAGGCACACAGACTTCACAGACCCTCTTCAACAAAGAAAAGGGGAACTAATTAACACAGACAGAAGATAATCCTGGAGCCCTAAACTTTGAAGGGAAAGATACAGAAATGGACTAAACTCCCACAAGTAGAAGAACCTGCATGAAAACACCAAAAAAGGAGACATACAGAACTATGGTCTGTCAGTGATCCTGACAACTTGGACAGCTTGGATGTTGCCAAGTGGTGTTAGGACCTAAGAATTAACCTAAAAATCAACCCTGCTAGCTAGGTGCTACATGGAGGACTGCACTGGTTGCTGGTGAGTAAAAGGGGAAGCAGCAAAGAAGAAGGTGAATTGAGCTGTGGACTTTGGGCTATTCAGAGGGTGCAGCCATTTTGAATGTTTACAAGCAGATCAACCATTTTGGATATTTAAAGCAACAGCATTCTTCCAAATTCCAGGGACTTAAGAATAGACTCCACTTGCTGGTAACCACAAGGACATTCAAGACTTGAACGACTGGAGAGGTGCAATATTCCCCTTGTTACTCTTATAGTCCAGAAACTCTTGGTGAACAGAGGTGCAGCTATCCCTCTCTCCCACCCACCTTCTGGGCTGGCAGAAATTCCATCCCATTCTGTGTGCTCAGATGGAGCCTGGGAAGCCTGCCTCGCCCTCCTCATATTTTTTTTGTTTCTTTTTTAGTTTGTTTGTTTTAAAATTATTTTTTGTTGTCCTTTTATTGTTATTCTTTATTCTTCCCTTTCCAGGTTCTAGTCTTCAGTTTTTCTCTCTTCCCTGTTCCTGGTTCCCAGTTTTTTCTTTCTGTAGTTAACCCCATTCCTTGTTTTTCTTTTAGCATTTTTCCCATTTTATTCTTTATTATTCTCCTACTCTATCTTTTTTCTTTTATTGCTCTCTCCCCAGATACTGTGGGTTTTTTTTTTTTTTCTTTTTTTCCTTTCTTTTCTTTTTTTGGTGACTGTCCCTGTGTGTTAACATGGTGTTGTTTTTGTCCACTTGCTTTTACTTTTTTGATTTTTTTTTATTGTTATTTTTCTCTAACTGAGTGGGAGACAGCAACAGTGCCATATGACACAACTACACCCACACCTCCTGCAGCTTCACTTACTGATTGAGAGCCAGCACTTCCTTCTCCACCAACTGGCCAATGAAAAACAACCACCAAGAAGAGCCTAACTCACCCTTAGCCGCTCTTCACAAACAGTTAACAGAGATCTAAATACAACAATGTAACAATGTCTCAGAAACAACAGACCATTACAGTCCACATAAAGAATCAAGATAAAGAGGTAGAACAAGGGAGTAGGATATAGATGTGGAACACATCCCTGAGGAAGAAGCAGCATTGGAACTCCTTCTTAAGGAATTTGAAAGAATTATATTTAGGTATCTTCAAAGGACTGAGAGACAAATCAAGGAAAGCACTGAGAAAATTAAGGAAAACACAGACAAAACAACAGAATAATTTTGGAAGAAAATATTAGAAAATGATAAAATAAATGAAAAATTAGAAATGATATAAGACCTACAGATAGAAATCCAGAAATTAATACTAGATTTTCAGAAATAGATAACATATTGAAAAGGCAAAGGAGTAGAATCAAATCAATGGAACACAGAAGAAATGAGATTGAAGACAAATACCTGAATACTTCTTTGGAAAGGGATCAGTCAGGAAAAGATCAAAACAAAATAAAGAAAATCTAAGGTTCATGTAGGATACAATCAAAAGGATTAACCTATGTGTAACTGGAATTCCAGAATGGAAAGAGAAAAATAAAACCACTGAGAAAATTGTCCAAGATTTGTTGGAAGAGAATTTCCATAATATGATGAAAGATAAGAATATATCAATTCAGGAACCCCATACAGGATCGACCCCAAAAGAAAATCACAAAGACATATCATCATCACACTCATCAAAACCAAACACAAAGAAAAAAATCCTGAAAGCAGCAAGGGAAAAACAGAAAGTTATTTACAAAGGACAACCAATAAGAATAAACTCTGATTTCTCAGCAGAAACCATAAGGCAATGAGATGGTATACATAAAATTATGGAAGAAAAAAATTTCTAACCAAGCATTATAAACCCAGAAAAATTGTCCCTCAAATATGATGATGAAATTGGAGATTTCAAGATAAGCAGAAATTAAGGGAATTTATTGAAATCAGACCAACCTTACAAAAGATACTAAAGGGAGTACTTTGCAGAGAGAACCAATATTAGCAAACAACTGAGCATTAACACACAAGATGACATAACCCTGAAACCAACACAGCTATGGATGTATCCAAGTGAAATAAGCTTACAAGATTTTAAACAGGGAACCAAACACATCAATTGGCAAAGGAGGGAATTACAAACCTAAAAGAGAGGAAAAATAGTGTAGTTACAGAACTTCTAAATGGTGAAGAAGTCAAGAGAGTTGTAAGATAGAATGAATCGTTCTAAACTTGGGGAGAAAATTATAAATCACAGGGTAACATCAAAGAAAAATTATAAACCTTCACATCACAATAAAAAAGAGAACAAGCACAAATATTCAGCAAATAATAAAGCAACAGTAACAAAGGAAATGATAACACAATTCATAAACATAATGAGCACAGCACAGAAAATTTTATGGAAGAAAGAAACAGGAATACCATGAAAAAACACATGACAAAATGACAGCAACAAATCTATACTTCTCAATAATTACACTGAAAGTTAGTGGATTAAATTCACCACTCAAGAGATGGAAAGTTACAGACTGGATAAGAAAATATAACCATAAATATGCTGTTGACAAGAGACACACCTTAGAGACAAAGACAAAAATAGATTAAAAATCAAAGTTTGGAAAAAGATATATCAAGCAAATAGCAACCATAAAAGAGCAGAGTGGCAATATTAATTTTGGATCAAATTGACTTTAAGATAAAAACCACCATATGAGACAAAGAAGGACATTATAGAATGATTAAAGGATCAATTGAACAAGAAGATATAACCATAATAAATATCTATAAACCCAATGAAAGACCCCCAAAACACATAAATCAGACATTAAAAGAGTTGAAAAGGCAAACAGATGACTCCACAGTCATAGTGGGAGACTTTAATACAGAACTTTCAATGAAAGACAGCACAACTGGAAAGAAACTCAACAAAGATGCAGAAGAGCTAAACAATACAATCTACCAACTTGACCTTATAGACATCTATAGTGCACTTCACCCAACAACAGCACAATATACATTTTTGCCAGTGCGCATGGAACAGTCTCCATAATAGACTATATGTTAAGCCATAACTCAAGCCTTAATAAATTTAAAAACATTGAAATACTGCAAAGCATCTTCCCAGATCATGTTGTTATCAAATTAGAAATCAACAATAGGAATATGGACAGAAAAAGAGAAAACACATGGAAACTGAACAACACCCTCCTTAAGAATGACTGGGTAAGGGAAGAAATAAAAAATTAAATTCAAAAAATCCTTGAATCAAATGAGAATGAAAACACAACATACCAAAATCTTTGGGACACAGCAAAAGCAGTGATTAGAGGCCAATTTATAGCAATAAATGCACACATCAAAAAAGAAGAAAGAGCCAAAAATCAACAAATTAACCCAACATGTCCAAGAATTAGAAAAAGAACAGCAAGAAAAGCCCACAGTCACCAGAAAAATGAAATAATCAAGATTAGAGCAGAAATAAATGAAACAGAAAATATAAGACAATAGAAAAAATCAACAGGACTAGAATTTGGTTTTTTGAAAAGATTAATAAAATTGACAAACCACTGGCAAATTTTCCAAAAGAAAAGAGGGAGAGAATACAAATAACACAAATAAGAAATGAAATGGGTGACATCACAACAGAACTAACTGGAATGAAAAAGATAATATCAGGATACTATGAAGGACTGTACTCCAACAAATTTGAAAATCTGGAAGAAATGGACAAATTTCTAGAAACACACCACTTACCTAAACTAAAAGACTGAGGTGGAAAAGTTGAACAGATCCATAACAAAAGAAGAAATTAAACAGGTCATAAAAAATTACCAACAACAAACAAAAAAAACTCCTGGCACAGAGGGTTTCACTGGAGAATTTTACTAAACATTCAGAGACGGACTGACACCAATCTGACTCAAACTATTCCAACACATAGAAAAAGATGGAATCCTCCCAAATTCATTTCACAAAGTAAGCATAACCTTGATACCAAAATAAGGCAAAGACATCACTAAAAAGGAAAACTACAGACCAAGATCCCTCATGAATATAGATGCAAAAATCTTCAACAAAATTCTAGTCAATAGACTCCAACAACATATCAAAAAAATAATTTATTATGACCAAGTGGGGTTCATATCAGTTATGCAAGGATAATTCAACATTAGAAAAACCATCAACATCATCTACCACATAAATAAAACAAAGGAAAAGAAACACATAATCATATCAATTGATGCAGAAAAGGCATTTGATAAAATCCAACACCCATTCCTGATCAAAACTCTCAGCAAAATAGGAAAAGAAGAAACATTCCTCAACATAATGAAGGGCATATATGCAAAACCAACACCCAACATTATTCTCAATGGAGAAAGACTGAAACCATTCCCCTTGCAAACAGGAACCAGACAAGGATGTCCCCTATCATCACTTCTATTCAACCTTGTATTGGAAGTCCTAACTAGGGCAATAAGGCAAGAAAGTGAAATCAAAGCATCCAAATGGTAAGGAAGAAGTCAAACTATCCCTATTTGCTGATGATATGATCCTATACCTAGAAAACCCAAGAGACTCAGTCAAAAATCTACTGGAACTGAGGAGTTCTGGCAAGGTGGAGGACTAGGCAGGACTGCACAGACCCTCTTCAACAAAGAAAAGGGAAACCAATTAACACAGACACAGAAGATAATTTTGGACCCCTGAGCCTTAGGGAAGGATACAAAAGTGGACTAAACACCAACTAGCAGAAGAATTTGCATGAAAATACCAAAAAAGGAGACACACGGAGCTGTAGTCTGGCAGCAGCCTGAGCGACCCTGACGGCACAGACAGCAGGGCTTGGAGATTCCCCAGTGGTGGTAGGACCTAAGAATTAACCCAAAAGTCACCCTGCTAGCCAGGGACTGCATTGAAGACTGTGCACGGTGGCTGGGGAACAAACAGAGAAGGTGAAGAGAAAGGTGGGCTGAGCTGTGGACTTTTGCC
>NW_006924592.1:0-1202 GCF_000298275.1 Orycteropus afer afer
ACCTTGAAGGGTTAGGGCAATGTTCTCCAGGAGGCTGTATATGCTCTAAACCAGCATCCAATATATGGTTCTGTTTCTCTAATAGCCAGGATTCATGGGTCCAGGAACCAAGGGGTGGAAACAGGAGTGGTACCACTTACTATTACCCTTAGTGATCCACTCAAAAAATTTTTGCTTCCTGTCCCTGCTACCCTGTGCTCTGAGGGTCTGGAAATCTTAGTTCCAAAGGGAAGAATGCTCCCACTGGAGACACAATACTGATTGCATTAAACTGGATATTAAGAATGCCACCCAGCCATTTTGGCTTCCTCATGCCTCTGGTTCAACAGACAAAGAAGGACATTACTGTACTATTGGGTGTGACAGACCTTGATTACCCAGGAGAAATTGGATTGACTTTACATAATGGAGGTAAAGAAGAATATATCTGGAATACAGGAGATTCTTTAGGATGGCTCTTGGTACTACCATACCCTGTGATTAAAGTCGATGGAAAATTACAGAAACCCAATTCTGATATGACTGCTAAAGGCTCAGACCCTTCAGGAATGAAGGTTTGGGTCACCCCACCAGGCAAAGAACCATGTCCAGCTGAGGTGCTTGCTGAGGGCAAGGGAAACACAGAATGGGTGGTAGAAGAAGGTAGTTCTGAATATCAGCTATAACCATGTGACCAGCTGCAGAAATGAGGACTGTGATTGTTATATTTGTTCATGGTATATTTGCGTCAAATATTTTTGTTTCCTTCTGTTATGAACTGTGAAATGTAAATAAGGTTAATGCATTTTGCTTGTACATGTGTTAGGGTATCATGTTAGGCACAAACATGAATTTATAATTGTCCTTATTAACCGATTATATATGGTTAAGAAGCTGTGTATAACTGTCAAGTTGACAAGGGGTGGACTGTGATAGTTGGAGCTGTGTGTCAACTTGGCTAGACCTCAATTCTGTGTGGTATAAGCTGTTGAGATGTGGTTATTCTCATGATGGGATCAGATGATTATGTTTTGAGCAACCAATCTGTTGAAAGGGAGTTTCGCTAGGGGTGTGGCCTGCTTCCAGTATATCTATGGACATCCTGGGAAAAGAGACATTCTTCTGTGGATCGGGATTCTGTTGTGCTACCTACAACTGTCCGTGAGTGAACAATCCACCATTCAACCTGGAGATCTTGGATTCATCATTTGTTGGAGTCAACA
>NW_006924592.1:6482-14460 GCF_000298275.1 Orycteropus afer afer
GCCCAACCTTCCTTCCGAGGAGTGGCCGGTGGGTTTGAACTGCCAGCCTTCTGGTTAGCAGTCAAGTGCTTTAGCCACTATGCTACCAGAGCTCCACTATTAATTCCCCTGTACCCCTAATACCAGGCAACCACTGGTCTGCTTCCCATCTCTATGAATTTACTTATTCTGGATGTTTCACATAAATAGAATCATACAATATGTGACCTTTTTTGTTTCTGTTCTTTCACTTAGCATATTGGTTGTGAGATTCATTGTAACATGTATCAATACTTCAATCATTTTTATAGTTGAACAATATTCTATTGTATAGTTGTACTCGGAAGGAAGGTTGGGCAATCCTACTTCCGTAGTGATACTGCCTCGGAAACCCAAGGAGGCGTTGCTATGAGTTGGGGCCGACTCGACGGCACATAACAACAACAACAACAACAACAGTTGTACTATATATTGTATGTCCATTCATCAATTGATAAACATTTGGCTAGTTTTCATTTTTTGGCTATTATTAATAATGCTGCTATAAACATTTTTGTAAAAGTTTTTCTATGGATGTATGTTGTCATTTCTCTTGGGTAAATTGTTTGATCATGTGTAACTCTATGCGTTGGTTTTCAAGCATAAATTTGGCATTGGAGAACTGCCAAATTGTTTTCCAAAGCGACTTCACCATTTTACATCCCCAACATCAATATATGTTATTGTTGTTGTTGTTATGTGCCGTCGAGTCGGACTGGACTCATAGCGACCCCTCCTTGGGTTTCGAGGCAGTATCACTACAGAAGTAGATTGCCCCATCTTCCTTCTGAGGAGTGACCGGTGGGTTTGAACCACCAGCCTTCTGGTTAGCAGTCAAGTGCCTTAAGCACTACGCTACCAGAGCTCCCAACATCAATATATGGGGGTTCCAATTTCTCCATCTCCTCATTGATACTTTTTATTGTCTTTATTATAGGCATCCTACTAGGTGTGAAGTGGTATCTCATTGTAGTTTTGATTCTTTTTTTTTTTTTTTTAATTGACTAATGATGTAAGAGCTCTGGTGCCTAAGGCATTTGACTGCTAACCAGAAGGCTGGCAGCTCAAACCCACCAGCCACTCCTCGAAAGAAAGGTTGGGCAATCAACTTCCATAGTGATACCACCTTGGAAACCCAAGGAGGGGTTGCTATGAGTTGGGTCTGACTTGATAGCACATAACAACAGCAACAACAACAACGATGATGTTGAGCAAGTTTTTATGTGCTTAAAGGCTATTTGTATACATAGTTTATTTGTGGAAATGTCTATTCAAGTCCTTTGCCATTTTAAAAATTATGTTATTTGTCTTTTTGTTGTTGAGTTGCAAGAGTTCTTTACGATATTCTAGAAACTAGACAATAATCAAATATATGATTTACAAATATTTTCTCTCATTCTGTTGGTTGTCTCTTCTCATTCTTGATGGTGTTCTTTAATGAACAAAGTTTTTAATTTTGATGAAGTCCAATATATCTATTCTTTATTTTGTTTCTTGTGGAGGAGTTGATGTTATATTTACAAATCTGTTTCCTAATCCATAACTCTGAAGACTTGCACCTGTGTTTTCTTCTAAGATGTTTATAGCATTTCCTCTTTCATTTAGGTCTTTGATCCATTCTGATTTTTAAAAAATATAGTGTGAAGTAGGGATCCAAATTAATTATTTTGCATGTCAATATTCAATAGTCCCAACACCATTTGTTGAAAAGACTATTTTTCCCTTAGTGAATTGTCTTGGTTCCCATGTTAAAAATCTATTGACCATAAATATAAAGGAGTATTCCTGGACTTGGAACTCTATTCCACTGATCTGTATATCTAAAAGTCCTTGAGTGGCACAAATGGTTTGCATTCAAGTACTAGCCTTAAAGGTTACCATTCGAACCCAACCGGGAGCACCATACATTAAAAACTTGGTAATCTTCTTCTGTAAAGATTATAGCCAAGAATATCCTATGTAACAATTTCACTCTTTAGTATAGAGGGTTGCCATGAATCAGAATCAGCTCAACAGCAATGGATTTATTTTTTGTTTATATGTCTAAACTTATGCCTTTACGATGTTTTGATTACTAATGCTATTTACGGAAAATTTATCATAAGTTTGAAGTTGGAAAATATGAGACCTCTTACTTTATTCTTCCTTTTCAAGGTTGTTTGCCTACCTAGGTCTCTTGTATTTTCATGTAAATTTTAGAATCAGTTTGTGAATTTCTGCAAAATGGACAGTTGGGATTTTGATAGGTATCACATTGAATCTTTGGATGAATTTAGAGGTTATTATTACCTTAATATTGTTAAGTCATCCAATCCATGAACAAGGGAACAGTCTTGCGTGTCTTTTGTTAAATTTATTCCTAAGCATTCTATTCTATTTGAAGTTATATATATATATATATAAAACATCAAATAGAATAATATATATATATATATATATATATATATATATATATTTCACTTTTGGATTTACCATTGCTAGTGTATTAGTGTATGGAGATGCAATTGATTTATGTATACTGATCTTGTATCTTGCAACCTTTCTGAACTTGTTTATTAGTTCTAACAGCCAATTTGTAAATACTAATTCCTTAGTGTTTTCTATGTAAAAAATCATTTCATCTGTGAACAGAAATAATTTTACTTCTTCCCTTTCAATTGCTTTTTATGCTATTTTCTTGCCTAAATTTGTAGGCTGGAATCTTTAGTACAATGTAGAATAGAAATGGTAAGACTGGACATTGATGTTTTGATTGTGATCTTAGGGGGAGAGCTTTCAATTTTTCATCACTAAGCATGATGTTAGCTGTGGGTTTTTCCTCCATTCCCTTTCGTTCTGTGGATGTTGAGTGTTGAGTGCCTTAACATCAAAGGGTGTTTGATTTTGTCATGTGCTTCTGGTGTCTATTGAGAGGATCTTGTGTTTTGGACCTTTATTCTTAATATGGTGTATTACATTGTATTACATTGATCAATTATATTATACTAGCTTGTATTACTGGGATAAATCCCACTTGGTCATGGTATACAATCCTTTTTTTATGTGTGCTGGACTCAGTTTTCTTGTATTTTGTTGAGAGTATTTGCATTTATATTCATAATATTGATGGTTGTTGTTATTTGTTGAGTCAATCCGACTCATGGTAACCCATATGTGCAGAGTGAAATTGCTCCACAGGCTGTGAATTTTCAAAAGCTAGGCTTGTTTTCTGAGACACCAACCTTTTGGCTAGTAGTCAAATGCTTAACAATTTATACTACCTATGAACTGAATAGTAGGGATATTAGTCTGTAATTTTCTTTTCTTGTGATATATTTGTCTGGTTTAGTTATCATGGCAATACTGACATCCAGCATAATTTAAGAGTGTTCCTTCCTCCTCTGCTTTTTTGATATTTGTAGAGGATTCATATAAATTCATCTTTAAATGTTAGGTAGAAATCACCAGTGAAGGCATCTGCTCCTGGGATTTTAATTGTGGGAAGCTTTTAGATGATTAATTTTGTCTCTACTTCTTACGGACCTATTCATATTTTCAAAGGAGCCCTGATTAAGGACTTTGCTGCTAACCAAAGGATGATTGTTCAAATCCACCAGCAGTTCTGTGGGAGAAAGATGTAGCAATCTGCTTTGTAAAGATTATAGCCTTCAAAACTCAGTGGGGTTCTACTCTGTCCCACAGGGTTACTATGAGTTGGAATCAATTGGATAGCAGTAAGTTTTTTTAATTCATATTTTTTCTGAGTCAGTTTTAGTAGTTGGTGTTTTTCTAGAAATTTATTCATTTCATTTAGGTTTTCTTATTTGTTAGCATACAATTAATGTTCATAACTATTCCCTTATTATCCCCTTAATTTTTTTTTATTAGGTAGATAGAAACATTACCTATTTCTATTCTAATTTTGTTGATTTGAGTCTTCTCTTTTAGTCTTTGTCGGTGTAGCTAAAATTTTCCATTTTTGCACATCTTTTCAAAAGCCAAGTTTTGGTATTGTTAGTTTTCTCTATTGTTCCATTTTCTATTTTATTTATCTTTACCCTGATCTTTATTATTTTTGTTCTCACACTACTTTTGAGTTTAGCTTACTGCTCATTTCTACTTCTCCATAGTGGAAGACTAGATTATTGCTTTCAGGCTTTTCTAATATATCTTTATAGCTATGAATTTCCTTCTAAGCACTGTTGTATTCATAAGTCTTTTTGTTGTTGTTGTTATGCTTCCTTTTTATTCATATAAAATTATATTCTAATTTCTGTTTGGATTTCTTCACATTTGTTATTTATGAATGTGTTGCTTCATTTCTGCATATTTATTCATTTCTCCATTACCTTTCATTGATTTATGATTTCATTCCATTTGTTCACAGATGTTTTGTGTTATTTCAATCACTCTAAATTTATTGATAGTTCTTGTAGACACATTGTCTCCTGCAGAATGTTCTATGTGGACTTCAGAATAATTCTTCTCTTGTTAACTTTTCTGTAGATATCTGCTATGTGTAGTTGATTTATGCTGTTCTTGTTAGGGGCAGTTAAGCAAACTTCAACTCAGAGCAACCCTAAATACAGCAAACAATACCAGTACAACCCTGGTCGTGTGTTATCCTCACAATCCCTGCTATACTTGAGCCCATCAATGCAGCCACTTTGTCAATCCATTTCATTAAGGGTTTTTCCCTTTTTTTGCTAACCCTTCACTCTATCAAGCATGATATCTTTCTCCAGGGAATAGTCCCTTCTGACAACATGACCAAAGTAGGTGAGACTGGCCATTCTCACTTCCAAGGAGCATTCTGGCTGTGCTTTCTCCAGGACAGATTTTTTTCGTTCTTCTGGCAGTCTATGGTATTTTCAGTATTCTTTACCAAAACCACACTTCAGAAGCATCAGTTCTTCAGTGCTCCTTATCCATTGTCCAGCTTACACATACATCTGAGGCTGATGAAAATGCCATGGCTTGGATTAGATGCATCTTACTCTTCAAAGAGACATCTTTGTTCTTTAGCACTTTAAAGAGGTCTTTTGCAGCAGATTAGCCCAGTGCAATATGTTGTCTGATGTCTTCACTGCTGCTTCCATTGTGTTGATCATGGATCCAAGTAATATGAAATCTTTGACAACTTCAATCTTTTCTCCATTTATTGTGATGTTGTTTATTGGTCCAGTTGTGAGGATTTTCATTTTCTTTATGTTGAGGTGTAATCCATACTGCACTGTAGTCTGTAATCTTCATCAGTAAGTGCTTCAAGTCATCTTCACTTTCAGCAAGCAAAGTTGTGTCATCTGCGTATTGCAGGTTGTTAATGAATTGTCCTCCTATTCTGATATGTTCTTCTTCATACATTCAGGCTTCTCATATTATTTGCTCAGCATACAGATTGAACAAGTATGGTGAAAGGACACAATGCTGACACACACTCTTCCTGATTTTACACCATGCTGTATCCCTTTGTTCTGTTCCCATAGCAGCCTCTTGGTCTATGTACAGGTTCCTTATGAGCACAATTAAGTGTTCTGAAATTCTCATTTTTTGTAATATTATCCATAATTTGTTATGATCCACACAGTCAAATGTTTGGGCATAGGCAATAAACACAAGTAAACATCTTCCTGGTATTCTTTGCTTTCAGCCAAGATCATCTGATATCTATCCCTTCTTCCACATCCTCTTCTGAATCCAGCTTGCATTTCTGGAAGTTCCTTGTCAATGTACTATTGCACTTGTTTTTAAATTATCTTCAGCAAAAGTTTACTGCATGTGATATTAATAATATTGTTTGATATTTTTCACATTCTAGTGGATCACCTTTATTTAGGATGGGTATAAATATTGATGTCTTCCAGTCAGTTGGCTAGGTGTCCTCCAAATTTCTTGCCATAGGTGAGTAAGTGCCTCCAGTGCAGCATCTGTATCTTGAAACATCTCAAAAGGTATTCTGTTAATTCCCGAAGCCCTGTTTTTCACCAATTCCTTCAGTGCAGCCTTGACTTCTTCCTTTAATACCACTGGTTTTTGACCATATGCCACCTCCTGAGATGGTTGATCATTGACCAATTCTTTTTGTACAGTGACTTTGTGTATTCCTTCCATTTTCTTTTGATGCTTCTTGCATCGTTCAATATTTTGCCTATAGAATCTTCTAATATTGCAACTTGAGGTGTTTTTCTTCAGTTCCTTCAGCTTGAGAAATGCTGAGCACATTCTTCCCTTTTGGTTTTCTAACTCCAAGTCTTTGCATATTTCATTATAAAGTCTTCCAGAAGACTTTGTCTTCTGAGTTTCTCTTTGAAATCTTCTTTTCAGCTCTTTTATCTTGTCATTTCTTCCATTTGCTTTGGCTACTCTTCATTCAAGAGCAAGTTTCAGAGACTCTTATGACATCCATTTTGGTCTTTTCTTCCTTTCCTGTCTTTTTAATGACTTTTTGCTTTCTTCATGTATGATATTCTTGATGTCATCCCACAATTCCTCTGGTTTTCAGTCATTATAGTTCATTCAATGCATCAAATATATTCTTCACATGGTCTCTAAATTCAGGTGGGATATAATGAAGCTCATATTTTGGCTGGTGAGGACTTGTTTTAATTTTCTTTAACTTTGACTTGAACTTGCATATGAGAAACTGATGATCTGTTCCACAGTTAGCTTCCTGGCCTTGTTTTGGCTGAAGATATTGAGCTGTTCTATCATGTCTTATCACAGATGTAGTTGATCTGATTCCTGTGCATTCCATCTGATGAGATTGACCTGTATAGCCACACTTTATGTCATTGAAAAAGGGTATTTGCAGTGAATAAGTCATTCATTTTGTAAAATTCTCTCATGAAATCTTTTGCATCTTTTCTGTCATCAAGACCATATTTTCCAAGTACCAGTGATTCTTCTTTTGTTTCTGATTTTTGCATTCCAATCACCAGTAATAATCAGTACATCTTTATTATTATTATTATTATTGTGATTTGGGTGAAGATTTACAAATCAAAATCACTTTCTATACAGCAGTTCACATATACTTTGTCTCATGTCATTGACCACAATTTACCACAATGCAACAGCTCCCCTCCCACTTCTTCCCCATAGTTACCACTTCCCAGTGTCCATCCCTCCATACTGTCCTGCCCCCTGAGCTGTCTCCCTGTGCATAAGCAGCCCTTCCTTCCCCCTTGATTGTTCTCTCCAGGGAGTGTGTCTACTTGAGGTAAATGTTTAACTCATATGTCTGAACTTTATTTGGCTGGAAACCACAGGTGTGGGTTCAATTCCAGACCTGAAAGGCAGCTAGGAGCCATAGTCTCAGTGGTTCCACCAGGCTCTATTGGACCAGCAAACCTGGTCCTAACCATCTTTTTTTTTTTTTTTTCCTCCAAATGATTTTGAGTTTTGTTCCACATTGTTCTCCCTCTCTATCCAGGATCTCCTACATCCTTTCCAAGTGGATGACAGTGGTAGCTGGGCACCATCTAGTTCTTCTGTTCTCATAGTTGTATAGGTTGCAGATCAGATGGTGTACAAGTCATGAGGACTGATTGTTTCCATGAATTTTGGTTTCCTTCTTTCTTCTTTGCTCTTGATGAGGAGAGACCCATCGTTGCATCTAGAAGGCAGCTTGCTAGCTTTTAAGATCCCAGTTGCTCTCACCAAGTAGGAGGTGGGACACTGTTTTGTATAGTATGTTATGCCAGTTGAGTTAGATGTCCCCTGCGACTATGGTCCCAAACCCGCAGTTTCAACTACTCAGTCCCTCTGGGTAGCTGGCTGTGACCAAGCAGTGACCACAACCTTGCCCCTTGTCAGCTCTACTATACACCTGGGGGCTCTGATCATTCATATAAACTTATAGGACCATTGTCTGCCAACCCTATATATGATCTTGGATACACTCCCTATTTCATAGACATACTTAATCATTTAGCCTGTCTATCTATCTATCCATCCATATACCCATGTTTGCCTTCACTGA
>NW_006924593.1:0-1383 GCF_000298275.1 Orycteropus afer afer
TTAAAAGTGGCTTGACCATTTTGAATATTTAAAGAGACAGCACTCTTGCAGATTCCAGGGGCTTAAGAACAAGTTTTGCTTGCCAGCAACCCAAGGACACTCTGGACCTGCAAGACTGAAAAGGGGCGACATTCCTCTTCTTACTCTTATACCCTACATCTGCTTGGTGAAAGGAGGTGAAGCCATCCCCCACTCCCACCTACCTTCTGGGCCCACAGGAACTCCATCACAGTCTGTGTGCTCAGACGGGGCCTGAGCGCCCTGCCCTGTCCATCGATTTTTTTTCTTTTTTTTATTTTCATTTTTCGTTTTCTTTTTTCTGGTGATTAGTTTGCTTGTATTTGTCTGTTTTTAAACAGCTATTATTATTAATACTTTTGTCCTTTTTACTATTATTCTTATTCTTCCCCTCCCAGGTCCTAATTTTCAGGTTTTTTTCTTTTCCCTGTTCCTGGTTGAAAAAAAAAAAAATTTTTTTTTAATTTAATATTTTTTTCCTTTCCTCCTTTTCTCATGGTTAATGCCATTCCTTGTGTTTCTTTTTGCATTTTTCCCATTTTTTCCTTCATTATTCTCCTTCTCTATCTTTTTACTCTTAGTACCCTATTCCCAGATATTACAGGTTTTCTTGTTTTTTTCTTCTTCTTTTTCTCTTTTTTCTTTTTTTGGTTACTCTTCCTGTGTGATTACATGGTGAGTTTTTTACCTATGTGCTTTTGGATTTTTGATTGTTATTCAATTGTAATTTTTGTCTAACTGAGTGGGAGACAGGAACAGTCCCCATAAGATGCAACTACACCCACACCCCCTACAATTTCACTTACTGAGTGAGAGCCACTACCTCCTTCTCCAACAACAGGCCAATGATAAAAAAGCATCAAGAAGAGCCTGAATCACCCTTGGCTGATCTTCACAAAGAGTTAACAGAGAACTAAATACAAAACCACTACGATGCCTCAGAAACAAGAGACCATCACAGTCCACACAAAGAAGCAGGATAAAGTGGTAGAAACAAGGGAACGGGATACAGACCCAGAACACATCCCTGAGGAAGACGCAGCACTGGAATTCCCTGATAAGGAATTCAAAAGAATTATATTTAGGTATCTTCAAAGGATTGAAAGATGATCAAGGAAAACACAGACAAATCCCTGGAAGAATTTGGGAGAAAATATGAGAACAAAATGACAAAATAAATGAAAAATTAGAAATGATTCTAAATCTACAGACAAAAATCCAGAAGATTAATACTAAATTGTCAGAAATAGACAACACATTGAAAGGACAAAGGAGTAGAATTGATGCAATAGAAGGCAGGTTTAATGAGATTGAAGACAAATACCTCAATACTTCTTTGGAAAAGGATAATACAGAAAAAAAAAA
>NW_006924593.1:2840-3493 GCF_000298275.1 Orycteropus afer afer
CAATCCACCAACTGGGCCTTACAGACATCTACAGAGCACTTCACCCAACAGCAACACAATATATATTCTTCTCCAGTGCACATGGAACATTTTTCATGACAGATCATATGTTAGGCCATAAAGCAAGCCTTCATAAATTTAAAACTATTGAAATACTGCAAAGCATCTTCTGAGATCATAATGATATCAAACTAGAAATTAACAATAGGAAGATCAACAGGAAAAGAGTAAGCACTTGGAAATTGAACAACACCCTCTTTGAGAAAGACTGAGTAAGAGAAGAAATAAAAATTGAAATTCAAAAATTCTTTGACTCAACCGAGAATGAAAACACAATACCAAAATCTTTGGGACATAGCAAAAGTAGTGAGCAGAGGCCAATTTATAGCAATAAATGCACACATCAAAAAAGAAGAAAGAGACAAAATCAACACTTTAAATCAATATTTCCAACAATTAGAAAAAGAACAGCAATAAAATCCTACAGTGACCAGAAGAAAGGAAATAATCAAGATTTGAGCAAAAATCAATGAAACAGAAAATAGAAGGGCAATAGAAAAAAAATCAACAAGACCAGAACTTGGTTTTTTGAAAAGATCAATAAAATTGATAAACCACTGGCAAATTTAACAAAGGAAAAGAGGGAGAGAATA
>NW_006924593.1:5925-6420 GCF_000298275.1 Orycteropus afer afer
TCTCACACTGCCAGATCTCAAAACCTACTATAGAGCCACAGTAGTCAAAACTGCCTGGTATTGCTTTAATGACAGATACATTGACCAATGGAATAGAATTGAGAACCCAGAAATAGATCCATCGACCTACAGTCAGCTGATCTTTGACAAAGGCCCCAAATCCATTAAATGGGGAAGAGAATGTTTGTTTAATAAATGGGGCTGGCAAAACTGGAGATTCATTTGCAGAAAAATGAAACAAGATCTGTACCTTACACCATACACAAAAACGAACTCCAGGTGGATCAAAGACTTAAATGTGAAACCTAAAACTATACAGTTCTTCAAGGAAAATCTAGGGGCAAATTTAGGGGCTCTAATATATGGCATAACTCAAAATGCACAAACAACAGAAGAGAAACCAGATGATTGGGACCTTCTAAAAATTAAATGTTTATGTGCTTCCAAAGACTTCTCCAAAAGAGTCAAAAGAGAAACTACAGATTGGGAAAAAAT
>NW_006924593.1:6964-7549 GCF_000298275.1 Orycteropus afer afer
TAGATAGATAGAGATAAGTATTGATTTGGGTGAAGAGAAGGGCAATGTACCAAATGTGAGTGACCAGTATGGTGGCATTGAGTAAGAGAAAGATATAAAGAGGTACATGGGAGGTACAGACAACAAAGGTGAACCCTTTTGCACATACAGTACTGTGTTGTCAGTGAAGGCAAACATGGTTATATGGGTGGATAGATGGGTGGACAGGCTGAACGATTAGGTATTTCTATGAAATGGGGGAGTTTATGCAAGAATATGTATAGGGTTGGCAGACAATGGTTCTATAAGTTTATGTGAATGATCAGAATTCCCAGGTGTATAGTAGAGCTCACAACAGGCAAGGTTGTGGTCACGTCTTGGTCACAGCCAGCTACCCAGAGGGACAGAGTAGTTGAACCTGTGGGCTTTGGACCACAATCTCAGGGGACATGAAGCTCAATTGGCATAACATACTATACAAAACATTGCTCCACCTCCTACTTTGGCGAGTAGTAACTGGGATCTTAAAAGCTAACAGGCTGCCATCTAGATGCAACGATGGTCTCTCCTTGTCCAGAGCAAAGAAGAATGAAGAAAACCAAAATT
>NW_006924593.1:7984-12752 GCF_000298275.1 Orycteropus afer afer
AATCATGGGAGAAAGAAGAGCTGCTTATGCACAGGTAGACAGCTCTGGGGGCAGGAATGCATGGAGGGATGGACACTGGGAAGAGGTAAGTATGGGGAGGAAGTGGGAGGGGAGCTGCTGCATTGTGGTAAACTGTAGTCAAGGTCATGAGACAAAGTGTATGTGAACTGCTGTATGGAAAGTAAATTTGCTCTGTAAATCTTCACCCAAACCACAATGAAAAAAAAAAAAAGGATGTATGGGGAAGAGGTATGTGGATAGATCTGTGTGACTGAGCCAAAGTAATAATGATATTTGTGTCTATTGTGAATGCCCACCAAAAGGTGACCTCAGCATAGGAGGACTTTAACAATCAGGTGGATAGGATGACACGTTCAGTTGAAACCAGCCATCCTTTTTCCCTAGCTACTCCTGTCATTGCTCAATGGGCTCATGAACAAAGTGGCCATGGGGGCAGGGATGGAGGTTATGCATGGGTTCAGCAACATGGACTCACACTTACCAAGGCTGATTTGGCTACCAGCATTGCTGAGTGTCCAGTCTGCCAGCACCAGAGACCAACACTGAGTCCGCAATATGGAACCATTTGTCGGGGTGATCAGCCAGCAACCTGGTGGCAGGTTGATTACATTGAACCACTTCCATCATGGAAAGGACAGCATTTTTTTCTTATTGGAATAGATACTTATTCTGGATATGGATTCACCTTTCCTGTATGCAATGCGTCTGCCAAAACTACCATCCGTGGACTTACAGAATGTCTTATCCACCATCATGGTATCCCACACAGCATTGCTTAAGATCAAGGGACTCACTTCACAGCAAATGAAGTGTGTCAATGGGCCTATGCTCATGGAATTCACTGGTCATACCATGTTCCCCATCATCCTGAAGTAGCTGGCTTGACAGAACAATGGAATTGCCTACTGAAAACACAATTATGGCACCAGCTAGGTGGCAATACCTTGAAGAGCTAGGCCAATGTTCTCCAGGAGGCTATATATGCTCTATACCAGCATCCAATATATGGTGCTTTTTCTCCAATAGCCAGGATTCACAGGCCCAGGAACCAAGGGATAGACGTAGGAGTGGTACCACTGATTATTACCCCTTGTGACCCATTAAAAAAAAAAATTTGCTTCCTGTTCCTGCTACCCTATGCTCTGCAGGTCTGGAGATCTTAGTCCCAAAGGGAGGAACACTCCCACCTGGAGACACAATACTGATTGCATTGAACTAGAAATTAAGAATGCCACCTGGCCATTTTGGCTTCCTCATGCCTCTGGATCAACAGACAAAGAAGGGTATTACTGTACTATCTGATATGATAGATCCTGATTACCAAGGGGAAATTGTATTGACATTACATAATGGAGGTAAAGAAGAATACGTCTGGAATACAGGAGATTCTTTAGGATGTCTCTTAGTACTACCATGCCCTGTGGTTAAAGTCAATGGAAAATTACAGCAACCCAATTCTGATATGACTTCTAATGGCCCAGACCCTTCCGGAATGAAGGTTTGTGTCACCCCACTAGGCAAAGAAACATGACCAGCTGAGGTGCTTGCTGAGGGCAAGGGAAATACAGAATTGGTGGTGGAAGAAGGTAGTTCTGAATATTAGCTATGACCACATGACCAGTTGCAGAAACAAGGACTATGATTAGTATATCTCTTCATTGTATATGTGCATCAAATATTTTCATTTCCCTCTGGTATGAACTGTGAAATGTAAATAAAGTTAATGGGTTTTGGTTGTACGTGTGTTAGTGTATCATGTTAGGTGCAAATATGACTTTGTAATTGCTCTTATTTAGAGATTATATATGGTTAAGAAGATGTGTGCAACTGCCAAGTTGACAAGGGGTGGACTGTGATAGTTGGAGCTGTGTATCAACTTGGCCGGACCACAATTCTGTGTGGTTTAAGCAATTGTGATGTGGGTTGTTCCCATGGTGGGGTCAGATGTATGTGTTTTGAGCAGCTAGTCCATTGAAAGGGAGTTTCCCTAGGGGTGTGGCCTGCTTCCAGTGTATTTATGGACATCCTGGGAAAAGAGACATTCTTCTGTGGATTGGGATTCTGTTGTGCTGCCTACAACTGTCCTTGAGCGAACAATCCACCAATTAGGCCTGGAGATCTTGGATTTGTCATTCATTGGAGTCAACAGCCAGTATACTGCCTGCCAACCTTGAGCTCCTCAGCCCCTGCAGCTGCAAGAGTCAGGAAAAGCCTCCAGCTTGATGTTTGATCCAAGAACTTGGGACTTGCCAGCTTCTATAAGTGTGTGAGCCATTTTCCTAAGATAAATTTATCTTTCTCTCTATATATAAGCTTTACTGGTTTTGCTTCTCTAGACAACCCAGTCTAACACACCCTCTCTGTTGGTATTCCTTGTTTTTCACCAATGTCTTCAGTATAGCATGGACTTCTTCCTTCAATAATATCAGTTCTTGAGTATATGCTACCTCCTGAAATGGTTGAATGTTGACTACACAAGTGACTATGTGTAGTCCTTCCATCTTCCTTTGATGCTTCCTGGGTTGCTCAATATTTAGCCCATAGAATTCTTCAGTACTGCAACTCAAGGCTTAATTTTTTTCCTCAATTCTTTCAGCTTGAGAAGTCCTAAGTGTGTTCTTCCCTTTTGTTTTTCTAACTCCAAGTCTTTTCACACTTCATTATAATACCTTACTTTGTCTTCTTGAGCCACCCTAGGAAATGTTCTGTTCAATTCTTTTATTTATTTCATCATTTTTTCCATTTACTTTAGCTGCTCTCCATTCAAAAGCAAGTTTCAGAGTCTTTTCTGACATTTTATCTTTTCTTTCTTTCCTATTTTTTTTAACGACCTTTTGCTTTCTTCATGTATGATACCCTAGATGTCATCTGGTCCTCGGCCAGATGTATTTAATGCATCAAATCTATTCTTCAGATGGTCTCTAAATTCAGGTGAGATATACTCAAGGTTTTACTTTGGCTGCCATGGACTTGTTTTAATTTTTTTCAACTTCAATTTGAAACTTGTAATTGATGTTCTGTTCCATAGTTGGCCTCTGGCCTTGTTCTGACTGAAGATGTCTTTTTTCACAGATGTAATCAATTTTATTCCTGTGTTTTCCATCTGGTGAGATTCATATGTATAGTCACCATTTATGTTGCTGAAAAAAAGTTATTTTCAATGATTAGGTCATTGGTCTTGCAAAATTCTACCATGTGATCTCCAGTGTTGTTTCTATCACCAAGGCAATATTTTCCAACTAGCGATCCTTCCCCTTTGCTTACAAATTTCTTATTCCAGACACCAGTAATTACCAATGCATCTTGATTACATGTTTGATCAATTTCACACTGCAGGAGTTGGTAACAATCTTCAATTTCTTCATCTTTGGCATTAGTGGTTGATGTGTAAATTTGAATAATAGTAGTATTAACTGATCTTCCTTGTAGGTGTATGGATATTAAAATCAGGAAAGGTGTGCATCAGTGTTGTATCCTTTCATCATACTTATTCTATCTATATGCTGAGCAAATAATCTGAGAAGCTGGAATATATGAAGAACGCGACATCAGGATTGGAGGAAGCTGGAATATATGAAGAACGCGACATCAGGATTGGAGGAAGACTCATTAATAATCTGTGATATGATATAACCTTGCTTGCTGAAAGTGAAGAGGACTTGCAGCAGTTACTGATGAAGATCAAAGACTACAGCTTTCAGTCTCGATTATACCTCAATATAAAGAAAACTAAAATCTTCACAAAGGATTGATAAGCTGCATCACGATAAATGGAGAAGAGACTGAAGTTGTTAAGGATTAACTTTTATTTGGATCATCACCCATGGAAGCAACAGTCAAGAAATCAAATGATGTATTGTCTTGGGCAAATGGGTGCTGCAAAAAAAAAAAAAAACCTCTTTAATGTGTTAAAAGCAAAGATGTCACTTTGAAGACTAAGGTACACCTAACCCACACCATTGTATTTTTAATCACCTCAAATGCACAAGAAAGGTGGACAATGATCAAGGAAGACCAAAGAATTCATGACTTTGAATTATGGTGTTGGCAAAGAATATTGATTACCATGGACTGCCATGTCCTGGACAAAGTGCAGCCAGAATGCTCCTTAGAAGTAAAGAGGGCAAGACTTCACCTCACATACTTTGGACATGTTATCAGGTGGGACCAGTCCCTGGAGAAAGACATTAAGCTGAGTAATCTAGAGGGGCAGTGAAAAAGAGGAAGACCTTTAATGAGATGGATTGACACAGTGGCTACAACCATGGCCTCAAACACGGAAACAATTGTGAAGATGGCACAGGACTGGGCAGTGTTTCATTCTGTTGTACGTAGGGTCAATATGAATCAGAAACAACTCTATGGCACCTAACAACAACATATGAGATCAATTCAGGGGTTTGACCTGATTTATAGTGGTTCAACCTCCTGTGGAGAATTTCCATTTCCACCCTAGATAGACTGAATCAAAATCTATATTCCACCTTGTTAAAATTGGATTCCGATTCCGTCTATCTGGGCTGGAAATGGAAATTCTCAGCATGGGGTCAAACCAAAATGAACCAGTTCAAAGTTCTGCTTAGGGGGCAGTGAGTGTGTTGGATTGGGTTCTCTAGAGAAACACAAAAACCAGCAAAGTATATATATATATATATATATATATATATTTATAGAGAGAGAAAGAGAGAGAGAGAGAAATTTATCTTAGATAAATGGCTCACAAGTGTGTAGAAGCCGACAAGTTCAA
>NW_006924594.1:0-1008 GCF_000298275.1 Orycteropus afer afer
GTCTGTAGTTTTCCTTTTGAGTGGTGTCTTTTCCTGGTTTTGGTATTAAGGTTATGCTTGCTTCATAAAATGAGTTAGGGAGGATTCCATCCTTTTCTATATTTTTGAATACTTTGAGTAGGATTGGTATCACTTCTTCTCTGAATGTTTTGTAGAATTCTCCAGTGAAATCCAGGATAGATCTTGAAACACTCTTTGTAATGAAGAATATGATGTCATTCCTTTCAACTTGTCATTCCTAGCATAGTAGAGCATAAGATTGTCTAGTTCCAAATACCCCAAAATAGTCCATTTCATCTCATTAATGCCTAGGACATCGATCCTTTTCATTTGTGACAACTTCCAATTTTCCTAGATTCATACTTTGTACATTATACATTCTGACTATTAACGAATGTTTGCCACTGTTTCTTCCTAATTTGATTCCTGTCCCAACAGCAAATAGAGATCCCTGAAACTTTCTCCATTCATGTCATTAAGGTCTACTCCAAGTTGAGGAGGAAACACTCCCCCATTGATGTTTTGAGTGCTTTCCAATCTGAAGGTCTCATCTTCTGGCACTGTATCAGGCAATGTTTCAGTTCTATTTGTGAAGTTTTCTAGTAATATATCATACAGTGTTTCACTGCTCTTCATAAGCTTTTCACTGGCCAATTTTTCAGAAGTGTATGGTCCCTTCCTTCTTATCAGTCTGTCTTAATCTGGAAGTTCCGCTGAAACCTGTCATTCATAAGTGACCATGCTGGTATTGGAAATACCAGTGACATAATCTCCAGCCTCACAGCAACAAGCAAGCCATCAAAGTATGACAAAATGACAGAGGAATAGTGGAGATAATTCAGAGATTCCTCTAACAATCCTTAACTACATCACATATCTGTCAACTAAAATAATAGTCACAGGTTCCAGGGAATTTGATCTGGATATTTTCTGAGAGGCCATTTCTCAGCTTACCACAACTTCTATACCAGCTGATATTAACATGTTGTTGTTATGTTGTTAAGTGCC
>NW_006924594.1:4573-11274 GCF_000298275.1 Orycteropus afer afer
AGGGTAACAAGGGAACGTGTTCAGTGCAGATCAGTGAGTAAGCACAAGCCCGCCTTGTTTCAGTACCTATGCTTAAAATTATTAACATATTGTACCAATATTGTATTTTTTAAAATGGATTATTGTTGTGTAGAGCTATGTATATTTTCAGGAAAAACAATAAAATTTTATCTGCTTCAAAGAACTTTTATTTTCTTCAAAACCCTTCATTCATTATTTTACAAACATTTACTGAAAATATACAAGGTAATCTGTGAAAACCTGCAAAATATTAATAAAATTTCTAAGATGGTCCATTCCAAATGAAAGATGATCCACCAGAATGGAGAAATCATCAAACAATATCTTTAATATAACATATAAGTAAAATTTTGGTGAAGATAATATAAAATGTTACAGTGATAAATTGACTGGGAACTGCCAGAAATCCAAGTCAGATTCAGAAAAAGACGTGGAACAAGGGCTATAATTGCTTATGTCAGATGGAACTTGGCTGATAGCAGAGAATACCAGATGTTTATCTGTATTTTACTGTCTATGAAAAGGCATTCAACTGTGTGGGTGACAACAGTTTTTTGATAACATTGTGAAGAACGGAAATTCCATAATACTCGTGGTCATGCAGAACACATACTTAGACCAAGATGCTGTCATTTAAACAAAACAAGTGGATACTACATGATTTAAAATCAGAAAAGGTGTGCATTAAGGTATCCTTTCACCATAGTAATTCAATCTGTATGCAGAGCAAATAATCCAAGAAACTGGACTATATGAAGTAGAATATGGAATCAGGATTAGAGGAAGACTCATTAAAAACCTGCAATAAGCAGACGATACACCTTGTTTGCTGAAAATGAATATGACTTCCAGCATTTTCTGAAGAAGATCAGATAAAACAGTCTTCATCATGTATTACAACTCAACATAAGGAAAACAAAAATCCTCAAAACTGGACCAATGAGTATCATCATGATAAATGAAAAAAAGATTGAAGTTGTCAAGGATTTTAAAAAGCAACAATGTTGTTTTGAAGACAAAGTTGTGCCTGACCAAAGCCATGGTATTGTCAATTGCCTCAAATGCATATGAAACCTGGAAAATGAGTAAGAAATACTGAAGAAGAATTGATGCCTTAGAATTATGGTGCTGGCAAAGAATATTAAATGCACTGTGGACTTACAAAAAAATAAACAAATATAGTTTGGAAGAAGTATAGCCTGAATCATCCTTAGAAGCAAGGATGGGGAGATTTGTCTTACATACTTTGACTTGTTATAAGGAGGGACCAGTCCAAGAATGATATTATGCTTGGAAAAGTAGAGGATCAACAAAAACTGCTAAATGAAATGGATTAACACAGTGGCTGCAATGATGTGCTCAAGTATGGCAATGATTGTGAAGATGGTACAGAACTAGGCAGAGTTCTATTATGTTTTACATGGGAAGGAAATTTTGGATTTTTAGCTACAACAATAAATAAAGTGAAGGGTTTTACTATTGTTTTTGAATATTATAAACAATGGAATATACTTTGGTGCAGTTCTAAATAGAAGTAAAGGAATTAACAATGATCCCATTTCAATGGATAATTCTGAGATCCTCTAACAGTTTGGAATTATTTTTAGCTGTAAATAGTCTGAGTAGTTACTATGTGGACAGAAAATCTCACTGATTATAATCTCATTGTCACTTTCACTAGGTAATTATGATATATATTTAAGCTAACTGGCACAGTTTCTAGTTAAGAAATAAATAAAATTTAAAAAATAAGTAATTTGCAAAGTAAAAATCTGTATAATCAATGGATATATTTATAGTTAGCATATCTTCCACTAAATTTCACTCTTACAGGATTAATTCTTATGCCATTTCCATCTCTATTGCAGATATATTTGACAGAGACATCACTGATATAACATCAAAGATTTGATTACTATTGAAAAAATTGAGCACAGAAATTCACTTTAAAAATCAGAAAATTGTAAAATACAATCAGATCATGATCCTAATTTCTTAATTTTTCAGGTTGTCTTTGCCCTGTTGCTTTCCATAATTCATTCATTCAAGCAACATTATTATCTACCTGTATTGTGAATTATGTTAGGTGCAAGATATACCCAAGTAAATTCATTTAAATATATTCTGGTAAATGCAGTAGAAATAAATAATTATTTAGATAATCTGATCAATATGTATGAGAAAGTTGAATAATTAATTCCACCTCATGTCTGTCTTTGTTATAGGAATTACTTTGGACCATGTGCATTATAGCATTAGGTCTTGGGTGGTGGAAATGGATCTGTTCATTTATTAATTTAAAGATTGGTGATGCATACCTAATAAGTAGCACTGTGGAAGAAATGCCTGGCCATCTGCTTTTGTACATTTTGCATGCAAGAACTCTAGAAAGCCATTCTACTCTGCAATACACAGAATTGCTGTGGTTTTTTTTTTGTTTGGTTTTGTTTTGCTTTTTGTTGTTGTTGTTGTTGTTTATTAGAGTATTACTTCAACTTGATTTTGTTGTTTGTTGCTGTTGATTTACTCAGACTCATGAAGAAAGCATGCACAACAGAACTAAATGTTGTTCATCTTTCATTATCCTTATGATCACCAGTATGCTTGGGTACATCTTGTGGCTGCTGTGGCAATCCATCTCACGTAGAGATTTCCTCACCCTTGATAGCCCTCTTCTTCACCATACATTATGTCTCCCTGTAGCTGTTGATTCCTCCTGATGACACATCCAAAGCAAAGCGAGTTGGGTAACATTCTGATGCATAAGGTTTTCTTTCTCTAATTTTCAGGAGTAGATTACTAAGGATTTCTTCCTAGTTGGCTGAGTCCAGAAGTACCACTGAAACCTGTCTATCATGGGTAACCCTGGAGGTGTTTAAAATACCAATGACATAGCTTCCAGCATCATCACAACACAAGCCACAACAGTATGACACATTGATAGACAGATGATGGTATTTCAATCTACCTCCTAATTTTAGTGAGAAATTTAAAATATGAATACTTTAATATGGATGAGTTAAATAAATCTTTAACATTTGAGAGATACTAGAGTCTCAATCTTTGCAGTATAGAATAAACCATATATTTTCAACAATTTCAGCATCTAAGATAAATTTAGAAGAAGTTTTGAAGTATATTTTGTTTAATTTCAGCTATTACTTCCTTCATGAGGATAAAAATAGACTGTTGTTGTTAGGTGTTGTCAAATCAATTCTGCCTTACAGCAACATTTTGAGCAACACATTTGTGCCCATTCCAAAGATAGGTGATCCAATAGAATGTAGAAATTATCGAAAAATATCATTATTGTCACATGGAAGTAAAAGTTTGCAGAAGATAATTCAAACATTGTTGTAGCAGTTTATTGACAGAGTACATCCAGAAATTCAAGCTGGATTTGGAGGAGAACATGCAACAAGGCATGCCATTGCTAATGCCAGCCAGATGGATCTTAGTTGAAAGCAAAGACTACCCAAAAGATTTTTACCTGTGTTTTATTGACTATGCAAAGGCACTAGACTGTGTGGTTTATAACAAATTATGGATAACATTAAAAATAATGGGAATTCAAGAACACAAAATTGTGGTTATCAAGAAACCTATAAATAAACCAAGAAGCAGTTGTTTGAACAGAACAAGGCAATGCTGCAGGGTTTAAAATCAGGAAGGCTGTGCATCTGGGTTGCATCCTATCACCATACTTACTCAATTTGTATGCTGAGTGAATAATTTGAGAAGCTGGACTATGTGAGGGAGCTCTGGTGGCACAATGCCTGCAAACCAGAAGGCTGGTGGTTCAAACCCACCAGCCACTCCTCAGAAGGAAAGTTGGACAATCTACTTCCATAGTGGTATCGGAAACCCAAGGAGGGGTCACTATGAGTCGGCTCTGACTCAATGGAAGTAAGTTTGGTTTAGTTTTTTGGTTTGGACTATGTGAACCAGAACAGGGCATCAGGATTGGAGGAAGATTCATTAAGAACCTGTGATATGCAGGGGACACAACCTTGTTTGTTGAAAGTAAAGATGACTTGAAGCACTTGTTGATAAAGGTCAAAGACTGTAGTATTCAATATGTTTTGCACCTCAACATAAAGAAACAAAAATCCTCAAAATTGGATGAATAAGAAGCACAGGATCAATGGCAAAAAGATTGAAGTTGTCAAAGATTTCATTTTACTTGGATCTACAATCAACACCCATGGCAGCATCAGTCAAGAAATCAGACATCTTATTGCACTGAACAAATCCACTACAAAGGATTGGAAAGTTATCACTTTGAAAACTAAGGTGTACCTAACCTAAGCCATGGCATTTTCAATTGTTTCATATGCATGTGAAAGCAGGGTGGTAATTGTCATTGTGTTGTTATGTGCTGTGGAGTTGGACCAGACTCATAGTGAGCTCTCCTTGGGTTTCTGAGGCAGTATCGCTATGGAAGTAGATTGTCCAACCTTCCTTCCAGGGAGTGGCTGGTGGGTTTGAACCTCCAGCCTTCTGGATAGCATTAAAGTGCTTTAGGCACCATACTACCACAATAATTAAGGAAGATTAAACAAGAGTTGACTGCTAAAAGAACTAACAGATCTGTCCTAGAGGAAGTGTGTCCGAAATATTCCTTGGAAGCAAGAATGGCCAGACTTCATCTCACCTATTTTGGTCATGTTGTCAGAAGGGACCATTCCTTGGAGAAGGATGTCATGCTTGGTAAGGTGGAGGGTCAACAAAAGAGGGGGAAGTCTTCAATTAGATGGATTGACATGGTGGCTGCCATGATGAGCTCAGTATAGCAGAGATCATGGACCTGGTGCGGGATTGGGCAGTGTTTTGTTCCGCTGTGCGTGGGGTCACTATGGGTTGGAAACGACTCGACAGCACCTAACAACAACTAAAAGAACAACAAACAAGAGTCGATGCCTTTGAATTGTGTTGCTGACAAAGAGGAAAAATACCATGGACTGCCAGAATAATCAATACATCTGACCTGGAAGAAGTTCAGCTGGAATGCTCCTTGGAAGTGAGATTGGCCAGACTTTGTCTCACCTATTTTAGTCATGATGTCAGAAGGAACTAGATGCTGCAGAAAGACATCATGGTTGGTAAAGTGGACAGTCAGAGAAAAAGAGGAAGACCCTCAAAGAGATGGATTGACCCAGTGGTTTGCAACAATGGGCTTAATCACGGCAAATATTGTGAGAATGGTACAAGATTGAAGTGTGTTTCATTATGTTGTAAATAGGATTGCTATGACTTTGAATTCACTTGACGGTACTTAAGAACAACATGTACAACAATCCATCTCCTTGAGGGTCTACCTTTTTTCTCTGAGACTCCACTTCACTGAAGAAGATACCCGTCTCCAAAATTTGTTGTTGTTGTCAGGTGCCATCACATTGGCTCTGACTCTTCACTTTCAGCAAGTAAAACAGTGTCATCTTTATATTGCAGGTTGTTAATGAGTCTTCCTCCAATCCTATTGTTGTGTTATTCTTCATATAGTCCAGTTTCTCAGATTATTTGTTCAGTGTAAAGGTTGTATACCTATGCATAAAGGAGACAATCTTGACACATGCCAGTTCTGATTTTAAACTATGCAACATTCCCTTGTTCCATTCAAACAACAACCTGTCTACGTACAGATCCTCAAGAGCATAATTAAACCTTTTGCAATTCCTATTTGCGATGTTACACATAATTTGTTAATATCCACACAATCAAGTGCCTTTGCATAGTCAATAAAACACAAGTGATATCATTCTGCTATTCTTTGCTTTCTGCTAAAATTCATCTGACATCAGCATTGATATTGCTCATTCCATGTTCTTCTGAATCCAACATGCAATCTTGCAAGTTCCCTGACAGTCTACTGCTACAATCATTTTTGAATTATCTTCAGCAAAATTTTATTTGCATGTAATATTAATGGTATTGTTAGATAATTTCCACACTGTGTTGGATCTCTTTTCTTTGTAATTGACACAAATACTGATCTCTTCCAGTCTGTTGGTCAAAGAGTTATCTTCCAAATTTCTTGGCACAGACAAATAAGCACGTCCAGTGCAGCATCTGTTTGTTGAAACATCTCAGTGGGTATTCCACCAATTCCTGGAGGCTTCTCTTTCACCAGTTCCTTCAGTGCAGCTTGGATGTCTTCCTTCAATACCATTAGTTTTTATCATATGCTACCTCCTGAAATGGTTGAGCATCAATCAATTCTTTTAGGTCCAGGGACTGTTTATTCCTCCCATCTTTTTTTTTTTTTTTTTAAATGCTTCTTACATCATTCAATATGTTGCCCAAAGAATCTTTCAGTATCGCAATTAGATGCTTGCATTTTTCTTCAGCTTTTTCAGCTTGAGAATTGCTGAGTGTGTTCTTCCCTTTTGGTTTTCTAATTCCAGGTCTATGCCACTGATATTTTGAATACCAGCAGGGTCACTGATGGTGGACAGATTTCATTGGAATTTCCAGACTAAGACAGACTACAAAGAAGGATGATCTCATCCAGTTCTGAACAAATTGTTGTTAGGTGCTGTTGTGTCAGTTCTGACTTATAATGACCCTCTATACAACATAACGGGAGCTCTGGTAGCATAGTGGCTAAGACACTTGCCTGCTAACCAGATGGCTTGCGGTTCAAACCCACCAGCCACTCCTCGGAAGGAAGGTTGGGCAAT
>NW_006924594.1:11374-13542 GCF_000298275.1 Orycteropus afer afer
CCACTCCTCGGAAGGAAGGTTGGGCAATCCTACTTCTGTAGTGATACTGCCTTGGAAACCCAAGGAGGGGTCGCTATGAGTCAGGTTTGACTTGACGGCACATAACAACAACAAATACAACATAACAAAACACTGCCCAATCTTGTGCCAGCCTCACAATCCTTGCTATGCTTGAGCCCATTGTTACAGCCATTGTTTCAATCCATCTTATTATAGGTTTCCCCCTTCTTTGCTGAACCTCTGCTTTACCCAACATGATATCTCCCTCCATTGACTGGTCCATTCTGACAATATGACCAAAGTAGGTGAGATGAAATCTGGCCATTCTCACTTCCGAGGAACATTCCAGCTGCACTTCTTCTAGGACTGATTTGTTCATCCATGTGGCAGTCTATAGCATTTTCAGTATTTTTCACCAACATCATAATTCAAAAACATTAACTTTTCATTGGTCTTCACTATTCTTTGTTCTCACATGCATATGAGGCAATTGAAAATACCATGGCTTGGGTCAGCTGCACCTTAGTCTTTGAAGTTATATCTTTGTGTCTTAACATTTTAAAAAGGTCTGAAAATTTTATGAATAACAGTGAAACACTGTCTGATGTATGACTGGAAAAGTGGACTACTGTTGTTTATTTACCAAAAAAAAAAAAAACCTCATTGCCTTCGAGTCAGTTCCAATTCATAATGACCCCTCCTTGGGTTTCTGAAATGATATCTCTATGGAAGTAGATAGCCCATTCTTCCTTTTGAGGAGCAGGAAATATGGATTAGAGAAGGGTAAAAAAGTGAATGAGTGTAGATTTAAAATCCAAATAACTCTTCCTTTCATTTTTGCTTAAGTCTGGCTCTGATTATTGGTATAACCCTGAATAAGTCAAATAACTGAACAAAGAACTGGAATAAATTGCTAGGTACTGGAATTATGAAGCCCCTTTTTCTTTATTTCATTCCATTCAGTTTTGAGAGTGTATCAAGGAACATGAAGAAATCTACATTAATTTCTCTATAAGCTCATCATCCCTAAGATTTCCTGTAAATAATTTCAAGTGACTAAAAGTTATGAATTAAAAAAAAAAATCTTCATTCATATGGTTTTCAATTATGTCCTGATATTTTTTTATTCTAGTATTAGAATATTACAAGTGTCCTCTGTGCATGAGTAGTTTATTTCTATGCTTGTTGCAAGGAGTATATATAAACCATGCTAGAAAAGTCATTGCTTACAGGTATTGTGTAAATGATTTTCCCTATGTGGCTAGGTCTATAAAATGAATAGTTTCCTGCAAGCCACCTTGCTACTCAGAAACTTCCTGTGAGAGTATGTTCTTCAGGCTTAAAGCCAAATTTATTGGACTTGTATTATATTCAAGACCAAGATCTAAACCCAGTCAAATATATTACTATTTTTATAATGTTATCTAAATTGGATGTACTTTGTCTTTAGCCACTAATATTCATTCACCTCTTTGTACTTTTTCCAAATAGTCAGATGTACACTGGGACCTTAAATCTGTGTGTGTTTCTGTTTCCATTATTTTTCTTACATTGATTTACCTAATTGAATTCCTTTCCCCTTCTTCATTCCCTACCTAAATCACAACAGATTCAATTGTGCATCTCAGATCCTTACTAGCTGTAATATTCCAGCCAGTTTGTGATGCACTTCTGAAGAGCAAACTTATTGGATTTTAAATCCCATTGTGACTGTTACTAGCTGTATGCCTTTAGGCAATTCATGGAAAGTCTCTGTGACTTGTATTTACTCATCATAATTGGGGATTATAATAATATCATAATGTGGTTGTTGTAAAGATTAAGCAAAATACACAGAAAATATAAACACCTCGTAAGTGTCACCACTGCTCTTTCTGTTGTTATGGTTATTATTATTAGGTCTTATACCAGCATACTGTTTACTTATATTATTTCTAGTTATAATATTTTAATCTGACATATGTTAATGATATATTTCTTCAACTAGACTTCAAGCTCTTCAAGGTTAAATAAAACATATTAAAAAAACTCACTGGCATACAGTCGGACTCGACTCATAGTGACCCCTCCTTGGGTTTCAGAGACAGTATCACTACCGAAGTAGATTTTCCAACCTTCCTTTTGAGGTTTTATATACTCCTTGGAAGGAAGATGGGGCAATCTACTTC
>NW_006924595.1:0-13139 GCF_000298275.1 Orycteropus afer afer
TTCCTTCGGAGGAGTGGCTGGTGGGTTTGAACGACCAACCTTCTGGTTAGCAGTCAAATGCCTTAGGCACTATACCACCAGAGTTCCTCCACCTACTAGAGCTCATAAATACATACAGAACATACCACCCAATAGCAGCACAGTACATATTTTTCTCCAACATACATCAATAGTTCTCTAGAATAGACCATATATTAGGCCACAAAACAAACTCAATAAATTCAAAAACATCAAAATAATACAAATCATCTTCTCTAACCATAATGCTATGAAAAAATCAGTAACAGAAAATTAAAAATGAAACAAAAAATGAAATAAAGAGAAAATGAATAATACTTCACCTAAAAACTATTGAGTAAAAGAAGACAGTAAAGATAAAGTTTAAAAATTCTTGAATCAAATGAGAATAAAATGCAACATATTAAAACCTTTGGGACACAAAATCAGTGATCAGTTTATAGCAATAAATGCACATATCATAAAAGAAGAAATAACCAATATAAAGATCTTATCCCTACAACTTGAACAAATAGAAAAGGAGCAGCAAAAGAAGTCCACAGTTACTACTAAAAAGGAAATAATAATGATCAGAGCAGAAATACATGAAATAGAAAACAGAAAAATAATAGAAAGAATCAACATGACTAGAGTTGGTTCTTTGAGAGTATCAAAAAAACTGACAAACTATTGGTCTAATTGACAAAGGATGAAATGAGATAAAATACCCAAAATAAGACACAAGCTGGGTGACATTACAACAGAACCAACTGAGATAAAAAAGGATCATAACAGCATATTATGAAAACTTGTAGTCACAAAAATTTGAAAACCTACAAGATATAGAAAAAATCTTTGAAACACACTACCTAAGCAAACTAACACAAATAGGGTAAAAAAAATTTGAACAGATTCATAATAAAAGAAGAAATTGAAGATATTATAATAAATTAAATTTCTCTATATAAATAAATAACCAACAATAACAATAAAAACAGACAAACAAAAAAAAAAAACCTTTGGTCCAGATTGCTTCCCTGGGGAATTCTACCAAGTATTCAAACAAGATTTGACACTAATTCTATTCAAACTATTCCAGAACAGAGAAAAGGATTGAATGCTCCCTAAATCTTTTATGAAGCCAGCATAACCATTACACTAAAGCCAGGCAAACACACAACTAACAATGAAAATTACAGACCAATATCTCTTATAAATATAGATGAAAAGTCATCAAAAATATTCTACCATTGTAATTAAACAGCATACCTAAAAATATTAATTATTGACCAAGCGGGCTTCATACCAGGTAAGCTGTAAGTACCCAAGAATAAGGGATAATTTCAATAAATGTGATAACATACAATTTTGAAACAATTATAACAACCAAAAAATATGTATGCGGTTACATAGGTAGACTTGTATGCATATATATGTATAGGAAGTCACATGTGAGTGTATGGGTGTGCAGGGACAGGTGTATCTGTAGGTATATGTATGGATACATTTATGTGCCCTGCATATATATTTATATGTATAATAAAACACATAAAAGTTACAGTTACGGATACTATCTAGACATAACCTTGTGGGACTGGATTACTGGGTTTGAAGGCCATTGTCTCCTGGGACAACTTGGTTAAATGGCATAACACTTTATAAAGTTGCTGTTCTACTTCCTAGTTTGGTGAGCAATGTCTTTAGTCTTAAAGGCTTGCGAGTGGCCATCTAAGCTACAACTATTGGTTTGTACTCATCTGGAACAAAAGAGAATGAAGTAAACCAAAGACTCAAAGAAGAAATTAGTTCAGATGGCTGAGTCCACATGAGGCATGACCTCATCTAGCCTGAGAGCAGAAGAACTAAATGGAGCCTGGCTCTGACTACCAATCATTCTGACTGGGAACATGATAGAAGATCCTGAATAGAAGGGAAGAAAAACGTGAACTAAACTCGAATTCCTAAAAAAGGCCAGCCTTACTGAACCAAAGGAGACCAGAGGAACAACCAAGACTATTGCCCTAAATTACCCCTTGAACATGAAACTAAGGCTGCTCCCTTTCATCCAAATAAAAGAAAGGTGGTCATCTTTCATCCAAATAAAAGACTGGCTTATAAATAAACAGTATCACCTGTGAATACTGTGTGATTAAATAATCAACTATATGAGACTAAATGGTCTACATTTACTCTAAAACAAAGATGAGAAGTTATGGAGGGGCAGTGAAGCCAGATTAATGGAAACAGAACAAAAAGAAAGCAAATAATGAGAGTGTTGGCACATTGTGAAAAAAGTAGCCAATGTCACACATGGAACAAATTGTATAAAACCTGTTAAACGGGAACTTAATTTGCTATGTTAACTTTCACTTAAAACACAATACAATATTTTTAAAATATATATTAAGACAGGTTAACAGTGAAAAAAAATATATGTCCACTTTTTTGCTTGTCATTATTTCTATTTTTTTCAGTACTGTGAAAGAATAAGTTTTAAAAATTAGAAAAAAATGAAGTGTAGTTTAAAAATATTCAGTTTATAACAGGATTCTTGGCAGAGTTAAATAACTTAGGTTATTTTTCTTACTGTTTAAAATGGATACAAAGCTGGAAAATTTTTATAAATGTTAATAAGAAAAACTAATATGACATTTTCAGTTGTCATTCCTTTCTTTTAAATTATCTAAACTGGCTCCCTAACAATTTTCTGGGAAGTACATAGACCATGTCTTTGTTTCGAGTCTTCTGACTTGCTAGGTACTTTAATTGAATGCTCTAATTTTGCATTTTGAGGCTATTTACATTATTATGTAGCTCTGGTGGTATAGTGCCTAAGGCATTTGGCTGCTAACAAGAAGACTGGCAGTTCAAACCCACCAGCCGCTCTGTGGAAGGAAGACTGGGCAACCTACTTCCATAAAGATTTACCGCTTCAGAAACCCAAAGGGGGTCACTATGAGTCAGAATCGACTCAATGGCAGTGATTAATTTATTATAGATTTATTTACTGAAAAGGTATAAAAATTATTTACTGGTTGCTGTATACAAACACAAACTTTCAAAATACACATATTACTATGTGAATGATTAATATTCAACAATATTAATAAAAGGTCATTTTGAACCTGACTATAAGGTACTGTTTATAGTGGTACCAATTGATATACGCAAATGTAATTGTAGCCAAAGTCATATTAATATCTTTCAAAAAATCATAGTATTGTCAATCTGAGGTCCTGTTCATATACAATTAATTCTTAAGTGTAAAATCTCTCCTGCAGCTGGCATTTGACTCTAAGTTCAATACATAGGAATATTTTTCAAAACGGAAGTACAGACAACAAATAGAGGCAGTATGTTTCATGCACTTCTGTCTTTCATTTACTCAATCTTCAATCACCTATCTTCTACAAAGCGATAACTGTTTAAACAAGTAAAGAAGCCATGTGGCTAATTTACTAATGCTTACTCTCAGAGGTAACTTTAGAAATGCCTGGAAAGAAGAACATTTTAACAGTTGGAGAATGGAGAACACTTAAATGTATTATTTCATGTTTTTATAATTTGTAATTTATAATTCACAGGGATAAGTTTGAAAATACTTTGTCCAACATAAAGCTTGATTTACTAATGTTAATTTTGTTTATAGCATAGCTTTAGCAGTAATTACTTATGTAAAGTATTTCTTAAAGAGGCTCCAGAGGAGTGCATATTTCTCTTCCTGTGGCTTTCAAGGTCCTTTTTCTAGAGTTACTTGTAGATATTCAAGAGATAAATAAATCAGTATCCAGTTCCTAGATGAGAATAAAAACCTTGTTTAGGTGGTTATAATACAATATGGCAAAAAAATTAGTGGTAGAAAAATTAAGAATCTAAAACCTTCCCCATGGCAAAAGTGGTAAATTCTGGAAGAAAAGTGAACCCACTGCAGGCAATATACCACAGTGGAAGTGCTAGAAGAGAATTTCTACATGAGGCTGAGATAAGGATCAGAGGAAGAGCTTTAAGCACTAGTGCTTCCTAAGGTACTTCTAGGTGCCTGCTCCCTGAAATAAACTTGCAAAGTAGGCAGAAACTTTATTTTGTGTTAAAAAATTTAAATAAGTGTTGCCCTAGATGTGTATTATAAAAATAATTCAAATACAATTAATTATCTGATTCATTGACAACGTTTTCTCATCTCAAAAAAAAAAAAAATTCAAACTGGTAGAAAAATCTTATTACTGGGTCTATTTTCCACTTAAACAAACAAAAACTGCCAAAAAGTTAAAACAGCACAAGCACCATCTACTGGTCAAATTTAGTAAGTTGTATGACATGCAATGAGTTCATTACCACTATCTAGTGGTGAAGCTGTATAAAAACAGAGGAGCTTGACACTGCCATCCAGTGCCCAAAAGTGAGAAACTGCTACGAGTGTGGAAAGAATCCTAAAATAGAGCTGGAAGGGATTTTAAAAAGTATGTGTCGAGTTATCCATTTAATGCTGGAAGCTTCCACAGCAGCATTTCCTAAAATATCATACTCCAGATGATTTTAGGAGGCATTAAAGAAAAAAATGTGTTTGCTTATTTTAATATTTATATATGTAAAATCTAAGATATATAAAGGAGTCCCGGTGACCCAATAGTTAAGCACTTACCTACTGATCAAAAGGTTGGGGATTCGAATCCACCAACTGCTCCATGGGAGCAAGATGTGGCAATCTGCTTCTGTCAAGATTATAGCCTGGGGAACCCAACTGCGCAGTTCTACTATAGGATTGCTGTCAATTGGAATCAACTTGACAACAATGGGATTTAATAGATTTACTTAAATAAATTTTACTTAAATATGTGAATGTAAAAAATATATATGTAACATATGGGTTGATATTATTCTTCATTATATAAAATATCATTATTAATAATATTTAAATTTAATTTCACCCTGAAAATATCCAAATGATCACAGTTCTCTATATAGAAAATAAATTATAGATAGATAGAAATATGCATCTGGGTAGACAAATGTAGATTGAAAACTAAACTGTGATTATTCGAGAATTATTTAAGGTGAGACTAAATCTATTTAAGGAAATATGTGAATGGATTTTTAAAATTGTTAACTCAGTAAGAGTGTAGATTATGCATGGATGTAGTAGCATAAGGTCTCAGGTAAAGAACAAACAAACAAACAAATAAAAAACAACCAGTCTACCTCATGAGACAACAGCACTCAATCTTTGGTTAACTGAGGTTGTTGTTGTTGTTGTTGTTTGCCGTCGAGTCGGCCCCGACTCATAGCGACCCCTCCTTGGGTTTCCGAGGCAGTATCACTACGGAAGTAGGATTGCCCAACCTTCCTTCCGAGGAGTGGCTGGTGGGTTTGAACCGTTACTTATACCTTTTTCCCTTAAACTAAGTCATCTTACGGCTTCTTTACATGAAACTTTGCTTGTCCATCATTTTATCTAATGGTGAAAATAATACATAATAACACCTTTCTGGAGTCCCAAGAATCACAGTGATGTCTGGCACATAACACATTTTCCAATACATGTTGAATAACTGAACTAATGAAGATATTACATGCTAATTTTGTACATAAAGATACCAAATGAAGGTTTAATGACTTAGTCAAACACACATAGATTCTGAGTGAACTAAAAATGTGGTTCCTAAGTTCATTTCTATTTAACATTTATTGAGTAACAACAATGTGCCAAGCATTTTCTTAGAGCTGGAGAGATATCAGAACAGTGATGATGAGCACACAGTCACTGTTCTAAAGAAAAACACTGCCCCTTATTCATCGCTCAAGCACAGTGAACATTTATAATCCTGCTGATTAGCAGAGAAAATACTGTCACAGTCAGATACAGGAAAAGGTAATGATACAGGAAGATAGAAGCATAGATTACTTACCTCTAAACTAGCATGTAAGGAGCAGACCAATAACATGGGAGGATTTGAAATTCGGAATCCATTGGCTCCAGGGATTAACTGAAGTTCTGAAAAAATGATACTATGTTATTCTTATAAAATATACCCCAAAAGATGTCCAGAGAATAAAATAGTAATATAGATAAAAAAATATTGAGACTTTAAACCTTATATTCCTAGAATTTCTGAGATATGTAAGAGAAACACCGTGGGGCTAAAATACTGTCATATTTTCCCATTACCTACAATGCCCACCTCCCTTGCCCCCACCTTCTCAGCAGCACATCAAACACTAGAGTTCTTAACCTAAAGATGAAATTGACCTCCTCTGGGAGATTTTCTGGCCTTGCCATTCTCAAGCCAGCATTCTTTGTTCTATCCCATACTTTGCTTTCCTGTTATGAAACAGTATCTGTAAGAAACAGCACCGAGATTTGAATGGCTTGGATGGGAGGTGTTATTTGTAATGCCATCCAAAGGCAAAAAAAATGAATGAAATGACCTATGAAGGTAACTTTAAGTTCTAGAATTATTTGCTCAAGCGTCTTCTCTTAGGAAAATCTTGAGTCACTCAGTGCACATGTTCTTAGTTCAGCTTAGAAGCTGAACAAAGCTGGTTCCATATTTGTTAATTCATAGACTCCACTGTCCTATACTAATTACAAGAAGATTATCTAAATACAAACTGGGGGCTGTTGTGCAATTCCAACTCATAGTGACCCCAGGTGACAGAGTAGAACTGTCTTATATGGTTTCCAAGGCTCTGGTAGTGTAGTGCCTAAGGCACTTGACTGCTAACCAGAAGGTTGGCAGTTCAAACCCACCAGCCACTCCTCAGAAGGAAGGTTGGGCAATCTACTTCCATAGTGATACCTCCTCAGAAATCCAAGGAGGGGTCACTATGAGTCGGGTCTGACTCGACGGCACATAAGAACAATAACAACAATCTTTAAGGAAGCAGACTGACACAACTTTCTCCTGAGGGGCGGTTGGTGGGTTAGTGAATCACTGACCTTTTGGTTAGCAGCCCATCACTTAATCATTGAACCACCAGAGCTCCAAGTAGATTAAATAGTAGAGTTAAGATGGGTAGTTAGAGATGAAGTTAAAATTAAGACTGAGTAAAAGAATATGAGAAACTTCTGGGTTTTCAGAGATTTACCTAACCCAGGGAGAGTCACACTATGGTTTGCTGGCCAAATTCAGCCAACTACTTGTTTTTGTAGTTGTACTGGAATATAGCTACACTCTCCTTTATATGTAATTTATGGCTACTTCAGCACTACAACGGCAGAGTTGAGACTTTGCCAAAGAGATTGTAAAGTCTGAAAAGGTTAAAATATTTCCTGTCTTGTCTTTAACAGAAGTTTATCTACTCTTGATCTAATTTAATTCCTTTACTCTCCAAAAACACTCACTGCCGTTAAGTAAGTCCCAACTCATAGTGACCTCTGCTTGGGTTTCTGAGGTACTATCTCTACAGAAGTAGATTGCCCAATCTTCCTTATGAGGAGTGGCTGGTGGGTTTGAACCGCCAGCCTTCTGGTTAACAGTCAAATGCCTTAGGCACTATGCCAGCAGAGAGCCATCTCAAAATAGTTAAGTAATTTCCATAACAAAGGTAGCTATTTCAGGAAAAACAACAAACAAACAACAACAAACCCCTGCCATTGAGTTGATTCTGACTCATAGTGACCCTTTATTTCAGCAGCTAATATAAAATACAATATTCTGACTTGACTAGAATAGTCCAACTTAATTTTTTTGCATCCTAATTGTTGCAAATGTAACTATATTTAAAATAGTATCTCTGGTTTGGAAGCAATCTGAGGGTCAAGTTGAACTGACAACAACAATTATGATGCTTTCTTTATCCCATGTGGTTAAGAAATAGTTATCCAGGAAAAAGAAGTAGGGCAATTTGTAGCAATTTCTCAATTACATGGTCATGAGCCAAGCTGCCAACCAAAAGGTCAGCAGCTTGAACCCCCAGCACTCTGTGGGAAGATGTGGTAGTCTGCTTTCTTGAAACCTTGAGATGTATATCTACTCTGTCTACTAGGGTCGCTATGAGTTGGAATTGACTTGAAGGCAGTGGGTTATGTGCTACATGATTTACATTTTTTAAGTTGTCTTAGCCTCAAAACAAATCCTGAAATAGATGTTATTGTTCACATTCAAATGCTGCAACTTGCACACAATCATAATACTATTAAGCAGAAATTGGGATTCATATCTAAGCTTATTTTTGGGTCTCACTCCAAGCCAAAAATTTCCTCTTGTCCCTTTGCTCAGTATTTTGGGTAGTCCATATTGATGAGAGCTGAGCAATCCACATGCCTGTTAAACTTCATTCCCTCTTATCTCCCTACAAAGGGATAGACTCAAAATGATGTAAAATTTAGAAACAGTTAGTCTTACACTATGGAAATGTCGTTTTTTATTTTAAGAATTCTCAGTGACATTTTCAAAGTGCACTCTCCATGGGGCATGTGGTATTACATACATTACAAAGACAGATTAAAGTTGAAATGAAATTATAATAAATGACTTGTGAAGTAAAATTGAATATACTTACTGTTATCCATTTTAAATCTGGTGTTGAGCTCATGGCCAAACCATCCCACTAAACTAAAATATAAATAAAAACATTAGATATTTTGGTCTACTAGAATATCCTGAATTAATAAAAGAACTTGGGGTCTGCATATTAAAACCGTTTGTGCTCTAAGTCATCAAATACTTAAGCAGATAAATGCTACATTATATAATTGCAATTACTATTCATAATCTTATCAAGAATAGTAACAAAAATAATTTATTCATATTATTAGCTATATTATTTTCTGAAGTAAAATCCCCTGAAAAGCTATGTTTAAGGTGATTTTTTTCTCATTTAAATCAAATTATAAACAGAAATTGTGGGTTTTTTAAAACAATTAAAATGCTAGTAGAATAAAAGGGTAAAGTGATTCAGATAATAATATTTTTACAGTGAGATCCCTAAAGAGAAATGTTACCAAGAAAAAAAGACAAAAAAAAAAAAAAAACCTGTATCAATGTCAATATTGTTGAATGATTTTGAATGGGTTTCTCAAAACAGTGATTACGTCTTTATTGTTAATAAGAATGCTAATTGGTTAGACATAAAATACATAGGAAAAATATGCATGCATATGTGTATCTGTATACTACATGAAGGAAACGACAAAATAATTTAGAAAAATACAAAAATTTGAGAAAGAGAAATATAATGTTCCTGATACTGAACTTTGCCTAAGTAAATTTTTAGTTTTAATATTTTTAAAATAAAAATTCCAAGTCAATTTTATGGCACTTGGCAAAACTTTAAGAATTTTGCATGGAATATATTTTTATAATGTTTGAAATAGAAGAGTATAAAGAGGAGTTTGGTTTACAAGATATAGCATATTATAAAGTGCATTAAATCAATGAGCATAATACTACTAAAACAAGTACAACACTTCTCCCTTCCCCCATTGGCTCCTCCTGCTGAAATGCTGAGATTGGGTAGAAGCTGCATAGGAGAAAGTAAAGAAAAAATCAGGACAGGGTGGTGAAAAGGCCAAGTGATGGAATATCTAAGAACTTTCAGTAAAATATAGTTTCTGATGTGAATACAAGATACTGAATTTGTACATAAAAAGCTACACCTTGATGCAGTCATGGGAATAGGACGGGGTGAGCAGGGCCATTTTCAGAACTGCTCCTGCATCAGGTCTCCCACAGAAAAGGAGAGGGGACATGTTGTTGTTATTTGCCATCGAGTTGGCCCCGACTTTTAGTGACCCCTCCTTGGGTTCCCAAGGCAGTTATCACTACGGAAGTAGGATTGCCCAACCTTCCTTCCGAGGAGTGGCTGGTGGGTTTGAACCGCCAGCCTCCTGGTTAGCAGTCAAGTGCCTTTAGGCACTATGCTACCAGAGCTCATAGACATAGACATACAAAAGATTCAAGATCAAGGGGAGCCCTAAGAACTAGAAGCAGTCATGCATTTGGTACTAGACAAGGAGAAACCTAGTCTACCTTGACCCTTCTTCTAACCACCTGGCTAGTTTGTTGTTAGCTGCTGTTAAATTGGCTGGACTCACGATGATTCCATGTGCAATGAAACAAAATACTTCCCAGTCCCGCCCCATTCTCTTGAAAGGCTGTGGATCAGACTATGTGATCCATAGGGATTTACTGGTTGATTTTTGGAAGTAAACCACCAGCCCTTTCTTCCCCATTCACCATAGTATGGAAGCCCCTCTGAAATCTGTTCAGCATTTTAGCAATACACTAACACACTAATTCATTCCACTAACAGTTAATGGCTATACATGAGATTCAAGGAGAAAAAGAAGAAAAAAATTGTGTAGAAAGTTTTTTTTTTTTTTTTAACTTCTCTCAGTCCGTGACAGATGTAGAGGACAAAATTTTCTATTATATGCTCAAAACCAAACCAAACCCACTGTCATTGAGTCAATGCCACCATAGACACCCTATAGGACAGAGCAGAACTGTCCCATAGGGTTTCCAAGGCTGTAAATTTTTACAGAAGCAGATTGGCTCATATTTTTCTCACGTTGTGGCTGGTGGGTCTGAACCAGCAATATTTTCGTTGGGAGCCCAATGCTATAACCACAGTGCCAGCAGAGCTCTTTCTGTTATATGTTGTTGTTGCCAGGTGCTATTGATTTGGCTCTGACTCATAGTGACTTCATGTACAATGGAACGAAACACTGTCCAGTCCTGTGCCATCCTTCACAATTCTTGCTATGCTTTAATACATTGTTGCAGCCACTGTGTCAATCCATATCATTGAGGGTCTTCCCCATTTTCACAGACCTTCTACTTTACAAAGTATGATACCCTTCTCCAGGGATTGGCCCCTTCTGATAACATGACCAAAGTAGGTAGACAAAGTTTCGCCATTCTCGCTTCCAAGAGCATTCGACTGCACTTCTTCCACAACAAATTTGTTCATTCTTCTGGTATTCCATGCTATTTTCAGTATTCCTCAACACCACAATCCAAAGGTGTCAACTCTTCTTTGGTCTTCCTTATTCATTGTCCATCTTCCACGTGCATATGAAGTGACTGAAAATACCATGGCTTAGGTTAAGTGCACCTTAGTCTTCGACGTGAGATCTTAATACTAACATGTTGAAGAGATCTTTTGCCTCAGATTTGTCCACTCCAATTTGACATTTGATTTTTGACTGCTGCTTCCATGGGTGTTGATTGTGGAACCAAGTAATATGAAATCCATGACAGCTTCAATCTTTTCTCCATTTATCATAATGTTGCTTATTGCTCCTGTTGTGAGGATTTTTGTTTTCTTTATTTTGGGGTGCAATCCACATTGAAGTCTGTAGTCTTTGATCTTCATCAGTAAGTGCCTTAAGTCATCTTCAATTTCTGCATACTGCAGATTGTTAATGAGTCTTCCGTTAACCCTAATGCCACAGTCTTCTTCATATAGTCTAGCTTCTTGGATTACTTGCTCAGCACACAGATTGAATAAATATGATGAAATGATTCAACCCTGATGCACACCCTTCCTGGTTTTAAACCATATCCCCTAGTTCTGTTTGAATGACTGCTTCTTGCTCTATGTACACATTCCTCATGAGCACAATTTAGTGTTGTGTAATTCCCATTATTTGCAATAGTATCAATAATTTGTTATGATTCACACAGCTGAATGCTTTTGCACAGTCAATAACACACAGGGAAACATCTTTCTGGTATTCTTGGCTTTCAGCCAAGATCCATGTGACATCAGGAATAACATCCTTCATTCCATGTCCTATTCTGAGTGCAGCTTGAATTTCTGAAAGTTCTCTGTCAATATACTGCTGCAACCATTTTTGAAATACCTTCAACAAAATTATACTTGAGGGTGATATTAATTATATTGTTGGAGAATTTTCACATTTCTGTTGGATCACCTCTCTTTGGAATGGGCACATATATCAATCTCTTCCAGTTGGAAGATGTCTTCCAAATTTCTTGGCATAAATGTGTAAACATCTCCAGTACTGCATCATTTTCTTGAAACATCTCAAAGGGTATTCCGTCAATTCCTGGAGTCTTGTATTTTGTTAATTCTTCCAGTGTAGCTTGGACTTCTTCCTTAAATATCATTGGTTCTTGGTTATATACAACCTCCTGAAATAGTTGACCTTTGACTAATTCTTTTGGTACAGTGACTCTTACATTCGTTTCATCTTCTTTTTGTACTTCTTGCTTAGTTCAATATATTCCCCGTAGAATCGTTGAGTATTACAACTCAAAGCTTGAAATTTTTGCTTTTTCCTGTTCTTTCAGCTTGAGAAACACTGGGCATGTTCTTTTCTTTTGGTTTATTAACATCAGGTCTTTGCACATTTCATTATAACACTTTACTTTCTTGTCTCAAGCTGTCCTTTGAAATAATTTATTCAACTCCTTTATTTCATTATTTCTTCCATTTGCTCTAGTAGTATTAACTGGTCTTCCTTTTCCATTATATAGGTAGCCTTAGTATGATTAAGAAGATAAGTCTAATTGATAAATATTTAATAATAAATCTTAGAAATAAAGATTACAGGTTCTTTCGAGGTGCTTATAAAACATTAATAAAAACTAACTATGAAATATATCTAATTTTCCAAAGTGGTTATTTTATAGGCTATTTTTTTTTTTGTTATTATCTAATAAAACTAGTAATTAATAAGAAAATAAGTTAAAAAACAGACTCAATTATCTGGGAAATTTATCTCAAATTATTTTTAGGTTAAAAAGGAATAAAAATTGAATTAGTAGAATTGCTTTAAAAATGATAATAAAAACATGGGATATCAGTATCTTTGGACTAGTGCTACAAAGTGAATACAGGAAAATTCACAGCTTTAAATTTTATGTCAATAAATAAAATGGCAAATTATCACCAAGGAGATATAAGAGTTATAAAAGAATAAGCAAACAAACCAAAATAAAATTGTTGTTGTTGTTGTTGTTAAGTGCCATCGAGTCATTTCTAACTCATAGCGACCCCATGCACAGCAGAACGAAACACTGCCCGATCCCGCGCCAGCCCCATATCCCTGCTATACTTGAGCCCATCATCGCAGCCACTGTATCAATCCATCTTGTTGAAGGCCTCCCCCACTTTCGTCGACCCTCCACCCTACCAAGCATGACATCCTTCTCCAGGGAATGGTCCCTTCT
>NW_006924596.1:0-567 GCF_000298275.1 Orycteropus afer afer
AAAAAAAAAAAAATCATATTATGTTCAAGTATTTAATCACAAATGATCTATGCTGTCAAGTTTAACTGCCAATTAATTAAAGAAATACAAGAAGTTAGGGGAGTATATCTCACACTTGAGCTTCAAAAATTTTTACTCAAAATATTTACAAAACACATATCTGATAAATGACTTAAGACTCAGCAATAAGAAAGCAAAGAACCAATTAAAAAATAACAGACAACAAATTTAGCAGGTGCTTCACAAAAGAAGATATACAAATGGCAAATAAATACATGAAAATTGTCATGTTATTGTTATTAGCTCCTATTCATGATGATCTTATTTACAAAAAAGTAAAACATTGCCCAGTCCTAGTCCATCTCCATAATCACTCATATACTAAAGTACATTTTTTGTTGTTGTTGTTGTTGTTGTTATTTGCCATCGAGTCTGCCCCGACTCATAGCGACCCCTCCATGGGTTTCCAAGGCAGTATCACTGCGGAAGTAGGATTGCCTAACCTTCCTTCCAAGGAGTGGCTGGTGGGTTTGAACCGCCAGCCTTCTGGTTAGCAGTCAAGTGCCT
>NW_006924596.1:833-6654 GCF_000298275.1 Orycteropus afer afer
CACTCCTCGGAAGGAAGGTTGGGCAATCCTACTTCCGTAGTGATACTGCCTCAGAAACCCAAGGAGGGGTCGCTATGAGTTGGGGCCAACTCGATGGCAAAACAACAACAACAACAACAACAACAACTTTTGAAATAGACTATCAAGCCTTTCTTCCTACATTGTCTCAGTCTGAAATATCCTCTGAAATTAGTCTACCAAGGGTGATTACTAATTATCTTTTGCTGCTATAACAGAAATACCAACAATGGACAGCTTTAACAAACAGAAATTTATTTTCTCACAGTTTAGGAGGCTAGATGTCTGAATTCAAGTTCCCAGTTCTAGGAGAAGTGTTTGTTTTTTTTGTTTTTTTTTTTTTTTTTAATTCTCTATAGACTCTGAAAGAAGGAAGGCCCTGTGTTCCTGGGCAATCTGGCTTGCCATTTTTCTCTTCCCCCATTTCTGCTTCTCTGGCTCACTTATTTTAATCTTTTTTTGCATCTCAAAAGAGATCAACTCAAGACAAGGCCTACAGGAATCCTGTATCATTAACATAACAAACACAATCTATTCCTATCTGGGATTAAACCACAGACACAAAAAACAAAAAAACACAAATTCACTGCCATGGAGTCAGACCAACTCATAGAGACCCCTCCTTGGGTTGCAGAAGTAGTATCACTACAGAAGTACATTGCCCAACCTTCCTTCGGAGGAGTGGCTGGTACCACTAATTGAATCACCACCCTTCTGTTTAGCAGTCAAAAGTTTTAGGCACTACAACACCACAGTCATAGAAGTCAGGATTCACAGAACATATTTTAAAGTGACATAATTCAGTCCATATCAGTGACCCTCCTGCTATTTGAAATATCAGTTGCATACCTTCCAGAATCATGTTGTTAGGTGCCATTGAGTCAGCTCCAACTCATAGGAACACTGTGTACAACAGAATGAAACACTTCCTAGTCTTATGCCATCCTCACAATATTTACTGTGTTTGAGCCCACAGTCATAGCCACTGTGTCAATCTATCTTGTGATGGCTTTCCCCTTATTTGATGACCCTCTTCTTTATTAAGCATGATATCCAACTTCAGGGACTGGTCCATTCTGTCAACATGACCAAAGTAGGTGATTGGAAATTTGGCCATTCTTGCTTCAAAGGAGCATTCCAGCTGTATTTCTTTCAGCACAGATTTATTCCTTCTTCTAACAGTACATGGTATGTTCAATACCCTTTGCCAGTATCATAACTCAAAGGCATCAATTCTTCTCCGATCTTCCTTATTCATTGTCCAGCTTTAACATGCACGTGAAGTGGTTGAAAATACCATGGCTTGGTTCAGGCACACCTTAGTCTTCAAAATGATATCTTTGCTCTTTAAAACTTTGAAGAGTTCTTTTCTAGCTGATTTGCCTACTGTAATACATCATCTGACTTTCTGACTCTTGATTCCATGAGCATTGATTATGGATCCAAGTGAAATGAAATTTCTGAGAATTTCAATGTTTTCTCCATTTATCATATTGTTGCTTATTGGTCCAGTTGCAAGGATTTTAGTTTTCTTTATGTTGAGATATAATCCATACTAAAAACTGTACTATTTGATGCTCATCAGTAAGTGTTTTAAGTCATCTTTACTTTCAGCAAGAAAGGTTGTATCATTTGCTTATCTCAGGTTGTTAATGAGTCTTCCTCTAATCCTGATGAATGCTGAGTTTTTCTTCATATAATCCAGCTTCTTGGATTATTGGCTCAGCATACAGATTAAATAAGTATAGTGAAAGGATACAAACCTGACACATAACTTTCCTGGTTTTAAGTAATTCAGTATTCCCTTGATATGGTCAGATAACTGTCTCTTGGTCTACAAATAAATTCCTCATGAGGAAAATTAAGAGTTCTGAAATTCCTAACCTTTGGAAAGTTAGCCATAATTTGTTATGTTTCACCCAGAGAAATGTCTTTTTCATAATCAATAAAACACATAAATATCTTTTTTGGTATTCTTTGCTTTCAGCTAAGATTAATATGACATCAGCAATAATCTCTGTGATCCCATGCCTTCTTCTGAATCTGGATTTAATTTCTGGAAAGTCCTTGTCAATATACTGCTGCAACCAATTTCTTTTTCTTTATTTTTATCGTGGTGGAAACTTACACAACAAGACATTTGCCAACACCACAACTTCCGCGTTTACAGCTCAGGGACACTGACAAGATTTTTCATGCTGTGTCACCATTATTTCTATCCTTTTCCAAAATATCCCTCCATTAGAATAATAAACCCAATGCCCTGCAAACAAAAGCTTCTCTTTTGCCCCACCTCTTACCCTTGGTTACCACTAATAATCTTTGGTATATATATATATATATATATATATATATATATATATATATACACATATATTTCAACTTTTATCTAGTTTTCTCTCCTCTTCCCTATCATCTCATGTAACCAGCAAAGAAAATTTATTTCCATGTATAAACCTGTCCTTGACTTTTTACAATAGTGAACTAATGCAATATTTGTCCTCTGTGATTGACTTATATCACTTAACATAATGCCCTCCAAGTTCATACACATTATGCAGTGTTTTGGAGATTCTACATTATTCTTTAGAGTGGCATAGTGTGTATGTATGTATTTACATACATTGCGGTGTGGTAAATTACTTAGTGTGGCTTTTCTACCCATAAGTCTTTGTAAACTCTAAGGTGGGATTTGCTCTGAGCAACTGAAGAGCTTCTGATTGCTCAAGGTGTCCACCTGGAGTATTTCTGTTGGGAGTGGTGCAAAGCAATGTTCTGGGAGGTTCCCTCTCTCTTTCAGGTGCTTAGAGTTTTGATGCTGTGATTGGCTAGTTTGGCCACTACGGCAGGCTCAAAAGGAGGCTGAACTCTCTCTGACTGCTGGCTGAGGAAGATGTGCTGCTGAAAGAGACATGTGCTCCTGAGACACATGTTGCTGGGAAAGAGATGCAAGAGACATGCATTGCTGAGCGAGACATCGAGGGACCAGCACTGCTGGGAAACAGACTGTGAGAGACTGTTAGCTGAGGGACAGTGGGCTGGGAGAGAGACTGATCATTTTTCCTGAACTTGAATTGTGGCCTGTGGTGCTTCCCTAATAAACCCCATAATCTGTGAGCTCTGTGTGGCCACTGCAGTGAATTATTGAACCTAGGAGAGAGGTGGTGGGTGCTTTGGGAGGAACGGTTGGAGAAAGGGCTGGAGGGAGGCAGCATGTCTTGGGCTTTTGATAGTGATTCTGCCTTCCTCTTGTGGGGTTCTAGGAGGTCAGAACATGTGGCCTCCTTGTCCTTTTTGCAACCATAGTTTGTTTATGCATTCCTCAGTTGATGAGCACTTAGGTTATTTCCATCTCTTTGTTCTTAGGAATAGTGCTGGAATGAACATGTGTGTGCAGAAGTCTATTTGTATCCTGGTTCTCACTTCTTTTTTTTGGTGGGGGTGGTGGGCTGGTCATGTTTATTTGTCCTTTTTTCTTCAAACAGGATAACAAAAAATACAGGCAGTATTCAATAAAATAAAATAGATGAAACGGATTTCTAAGAGACTATAATGCCACATGCTATATTTAACCTAATTTTTTCACACTTGCCTTGAGATTGGGAATAGGTCATTCAGTAAAAAAATACAATAAAAACAAAATGTATTATGTACATCTTTCATACTATAATAATGGTGTGCCTTAATTACTTCCATGCATGCTAGTCTAATATAACAGTTTATTTAAAAAATAAATAAATAAACACAATTGCAACTTCTAGAAGAATTTTATAATGAAATAATTCCTAATTTTTCTTTGTAGATAAATTAAGCACCTACAAAATACAAATTCCTATACACTGTGAAAACGTTACTTAAAATGAACACTTAAGTAAGTTAAGTACTCGGACAACATTAGAATAAGCTGACATTATATATTCAGCTAAGCTGGTAACAAACCATAGTGCCAAATGGAAAAGGTATATTTGCAAATAAATTTCAAACACTAAGTTAACTTTTGGTTTGGTTTGGTTTAAATTAATTGTGTATAGTCAAATACAGAAAATACACTGATTTACTAAAATAAATAATACGTGATGCGATGGCATAATGTTTAAGGCATTTGACTACTAACCAGAAGACTGGCAGTTCAAATCCTCCAGCCACTTCTAGGAAGGAAGGTTGGGCTATCTACTTCCTTTGTGATATCACCTCAGAAACCCAAAGAGGGGTTGCTATGAGTCAGATCCGATTCAACGGCAGTGCATTGTGTTGTTTATAAAGAATGTATATTAGAACATTTATAAACAGTTAATGAATCTGAAGTAGGACCAAACGTGGGTCCCTGCCAGATGTGCAATCAGGTCAAAACAGTTTACACACCCTGTGATTTAAGAGGAGAAAAAATTATTTATTGCAAAGTGGCAATGCAAGGAGACAAGGGCCAGTACCCAAATCTGACTCCCTGAATGGAGGTCAAGATGCAGTTTTGTAAATTTTAGGAGAGGCAGATTATACATATTCGTAAAAACTTCAGGAAATTGGGAGTGAATTAACTGGGGATTGGCAGAGGCTTCCTTCGCCTAGGTTTAAAGAGAGTCAATTTTTAATGCAGTGCACTTGTGAACCAGATGAATCACATCAGCTTTCTGTCATCAGCTGATCAGGGCTTGGGTAGAGGGGAGAATGTCATTTCCTAGCAATTTTGTTCCCAGTTGTCTCACTGCACGTGCCCGCAGGCCAAAGTTAATTTTCAAGTTGTTTCCTGAAACACACATTAACATACTTATCACCTATTTCTATGGAGAAAACATGAAGAGGATGTGTGATTTGACCTTTCATTCTATTCAGTTCTTAAGAAACTGAGTTATCATATTTACTTCCCTTCCTCCAACCAAGGATGCAGGCTTGATTTTGATCTACTCGGCTTCAAATTGTATTAAGAACAGTTTACTACAATAGATGTTAGCTAAATAGAAGGGCATATTGTGAAGCAGTATGGATGATACATGTTTTGTCACATACTTTTCTTACGTTGAGATAGATAACACAAGTGCACCAAATTTGGCATTCATTTTTAGTTGCTGCTGGTATCATATGTTTTAAGAAATGTGTCCAATAACACCTTCCAGTTAAATGGAGGAATAGGCAGACAAGCCACACAGACCCTCTTCAATAAAGAAAAGAGAAACCAGTTAACAGAGATACAGAAGATAATCCTGGAGCCCTGAGATTTGAAAGGAAGTATACAGTAGTGGATTAGGCATTAACTAGTTGAAAAATCAGAATGAAAACAGGACCTAAGAATAAATTCCATTTTCCAAGGACAGCAGGGACATATAGGAGGCTGACAATGGGAAAGGAAACAAGTTTTGTTGTTGTTATGTGCCTTCTGAGTGTAAAAGTGCTGCCAGCTACTGAATAGAGGAGCACAGTACCCTGCTTACTTAGATAAAATCCAAAGAAAACAAAAATTGTGGGAAAGTCACTTCAACATACAATCAACAATTAAATATAAACACAAAAATGTCATAATTTCTCAGAGACAACAGAGAATCACAGTGCACACAAAGAAGCAAGATAAGGCAGGAGAAACAAGGGACCAGGATACAGATCCCAAACACATCCCTGAGGAAAACACAGCATCAGAACTCCCTGAGAAGGAATTCAAAAGAATTATATTTAGGCATCTTCAATAAATTGAGAGACAGATCAAGGAAACCACTGACAAAATTGAGGAAAACACAGAGGAAACCATAGAATAATTTTGAAAGACAAAACAAGAACACAGTGACAAAATAAATGAAAAATTAGGAATGATTCA
>NW_006924596.1:7079-10665 GCF_000298275.1 Orycteropus afer afer
AGAATCCTGAAAGCAGCATGGGAAAAACAAAAAGTTGCCTAAGAAGGACAACCAATAAGACTAAGCACAAATTTCTCAGCAGAAACCATGCAGGCAAGAAGACAATGGGATGGTATATATAAAACCCTGAAAGAGAAAAATTTCCAACCAATAATTATGTACCCAGTAAAATTGTCCCTCAAATATATGATGAAATTAGGACATTTCTAGATAAGCAGAAATCATGTATGGAAATGTGATTCTTAATGTAAACTCTGTGCTATATTTTATAACAATGTATCAATATTGGTTTATCAACTGAAACAAATGTATAACAGGAATCCAAGATGTTAATAATAATAGAAACTGCACAATTCATCTGTAAACCTAAAATTTCTCTGAAAAATATTATCTATTAAAAATCAATTAAGTGTCTGTTCATGTCTCTTGCCCATTTTTGAATTAGATTGTTTGTCTTTTTGGCGTTGAGGTGCTGAAGTTTTCTATAGATTTTGCAGATAAGTTCTTTGTCAGCTATGTCATAGGCAAATATTTTCTCCCAATCTGTAGGTTCTCTTTTTACCCTTTTGAAAAGTCTTTTGATGCACATAAGAATTTAATTTTTAAAAGGTCCCAGTCATCTAGTTTCTCTTCTACTTCCTGTGTATTCTGGGTTATATTTGATATACAGTTTATGCCATAAATTAGCACTTTTAGATTTGTTCCTATTTTATCTTTAATGAATTTTATAGTTTTGGGTTTTACACTTAAGTCTTTGATCCAACTTGAGGTTGTTTTTGTGTATGGGGTGAGGTATGGGTCTTGTTTCATTTTTCTGCAAGTGGATATCCAATTTTGCCAGCATCATTTGTTAAAGAGGCTATCTCTTCCCCATTTAATGGGTTTTGGACCTTTGTCACAGATAAGCTGTCCATAGATGGATAGGTCTATTTCTGGCCTTTCAATTCTGTTCCATTGGTCTTTCTATCGTTGTACCAACACGATGCTGTTTTGACTACTGTGGCTTATAGTAGGTTTTAAGATCCTGGAGTGTGAGACATCCTACTTTGTTCTTCTTCTTCAGTAGTTCTCTGCTTATCCGAGGTCTCTTTCCTTCCCATACCAAGTTAGTAATTGTTTTTTCCATGTTCTTAAAATATGTTGTTAGTATCTGGATCAGGAGTGCATTAAATGTGTAGATTGCTTTAAGTAGTATTGACATTTTCACAATATTAAAGATGATATGCTGGTGGTGAACAAACACATAAAGAATTGCTCACATTAGGAAAAGGGAAAAGACCAAATTGTACACATAAAATATAGATGACAGAGGCTAATACCAGTATATCCACAGTACTGCATTACCATTAACACCAAACACCAGGCTACAGATAAACACATAAGCATCTGAGAAGATCAGATGAGAGTCAGTGAACAGGATTATACTCTAGAGCAAGGATAGATTCAGCTGAAGTTAATCTTGCACAGATACCAGTGATACAAAATAACTGCAATCCTTACAGAAACAATAGAAGACAAGACATAGAGTAACCCCTCATAGACAGCCAGAAATTGTAGGAGAGAGATCCAATGGATCTGCCACTTCAGGACCATAGTACTGGGGAACACCAGACTCAATTGGCACAAAAAAATACATAAAAATCTTGTTCCACAATGTACATTGGTGAGTAGTGACTGGAGTCTTATAAGATTTCAAGTGGCCATCTAAGATGCAGCTAATGGTCTCCTATTATAGGAAGCAAAGAAGAATGCAAAAAACCAAAGACATTTGGAAGCAATCAGCCTTAGGACATGGCAGACCTCAAGACCAGAAGAAGTGGATAGCATCTTGCTACCAATGCCAACCACTAGGGAAAGATGAAAACTGTAGATCCTGGACAGAGTGGGAGGAAAAACATGGAACAAAATCTAAAACCACAATAATGACCAGAATTACTGGTTGAATGGAATCTGGTAGTATTCCCAATACTATGACCCTGGGATATACTTTGGGCCTGGAATAAAACTCATTCCCAGGGACCGGCTCTCAGCCCAATAGTAAATAACATGTACACACAGACCACTCAACCCAAGGTGATGTACCCACATACTCTATCTATGGAGATCCTTTGGAGCAATTGACCACAGAGCACCTGAAGGGCAACATTCGCATGAAGTAAATACAGGACAGACAGGAGTGCATAACTATGAGAGGCATGGCAGGGGTGGTTACTGGGAAGGGAAGAGAGGAGAGTGAGTTAAGATTGGGCATGGTAATTGGGGAGTGAAACCAAATGTACATGAAATATGGAATGTAAAACAAACTCTGCTCTGTAAACTTGCGCCTAAAGCACAATAAAAAAACAAATAAATAACTTTTAAAAAAATCAATTAAGCATAAATAAAGGATTTCTTTCCTAGACTCTTATTTCTGTTACATTGATCTATATGACTATGCTTAGGCCAGTATCTAGAATAATGCATTAAATCATTAACTATAGAGTACATTTTAAAATCTGTGGTATAAATTTTCTAACTTTGTTCTTCTATTTCAGAATGATTTAATTTGGTAATTTATGTGAACTTTAACATGAGCTTGAAAATTTCTATGAACAAACCCTATTGGGATTTTTATAAAACTTTTAATGAATCTATATATTAATTTTGGGATTATTGTCAACATAACAATATTGAATTTCACAAGTCATGAATTTAGAATATCTTTTTGTTCACGTCTGTCATCTATAATTCTTTCAACACTGTTCTGTTAACATTTATTAGTGTACAAATCTTGCACTTATTTTGATAATTTTTTCTTAAGCATTTTATTCTTTTTGATAGCACCGTCAATGGATTTTTCTTTTTTACATTATTTCAGATTGTTTGTTCTAGATACTATTTGTTTTTGTACATAAATATCATGATAAATGACCTTGTTAAACTTATTTATTAATAGTGTCTGTATTGATGTGTCTGTTCCTTATAAAATTTCACATATTATGTGAAAAAAAAAAAACTATGAAGTTCTTTTGAACAAATAGTGCTTCATCAAAGGATTGGTTTAAGATAAATAAACTCAAACCCAGAGTCAAAAATGAAAACAATTAAAAACAGTAAATAAAGTTATAGATATGGGGAGTGGCATGTAAGATTAGGAGTGTGTCAACCACACATAGGCAATTCAAGATACCAAGCATAGTATCACATCTCCACCATAATTTTTGAAGACAAAGTTACAGCTTTTTTATCAATCAAAAGGCATATTAGTAGAGGCAAACACTCTTATCATATTTATATGTATTTATATTTAGAGCATATTATCATATACTCTAAATAATTAATTTTTTTAGACCAAAGTGGACTTTGAGACATATATCCTTTCCCCAGCAAACTCTCACACAGAAAATTTTAAATACAGCTTAAATATAGATTTCCTGATACTACTGATATGAGTAGTTGATGACCCCTGTGGATGCCAAGTTAAAAATTATAAAATAAAATACCATATTATATTTACATGTAAATTAAACATAAATGGATGACTAGGGAGCTCTGGTGGCGTAGTACTTAAGGCACCTGACTGCTAACCAGAAGGCTGGCAGTTCAA
>NW_006924596.1:10893-13207 GCF_000298275.1 Orycteropus afer afer
CACATAATCCTTCTATATAAAATTTTTACTGGAATGACACATAGTAACTATGGTATGTGATCATTGAAGAGATATCAATTCTTTGGTTTATAATATTTTAGGCACTGTCTCTGATAATCAGAAGACACAAACCTCACTCAATTATTTTTATAGAAAGGACAAAAAAGAAAAACCTTTTTTATCAGTTAGGATAATGAGAAAGTGTTATTATTGTCATACACAAGCCTTACCTCCGCCCCTGGCAGTTGTCTAACATCATTAAAAATACTCCTTACTGATTTCTGTCTTCTTCCAACCAGGAGAAGAGCAATTAGTTATTCAAATTATTGACAATTTTAAAATGTCAGTGTACTAGAAATATCCTAATATGGCCCCTAAAATGTTCTTGAAAAGTTTTATAAAGCTAAACTCAGCATTACCACTGGCACATTAATATTAAATTAATGTTAGATACAGAGTTTTTAATAGTTGTAAGAAATATCACTAAAGTTCACTATAACTCACCTAGAAATTGTTTTGGCATTTTGGAAAAAAAAATTCTTATTGAAAATATTATATTAATGGTGGACATTTTTGAGCACTTGTCCTAACCCTTGCTCCAAGCACTCCTCCTAGGGTTTTTTAATAAACTTCAACAGCAACAAAATAATATCTAAACATTGTGATTGCTATGGTATTGCTACATTATCATAACATGGGTGAAGGAGGTTAAGATATTTGCCCAAATTTATCTATTTAGTGATTGGTGGAAAAGGAATTCGAAAACAAGCAGGGTGACTCAAGAATAGAAGCAATAAAAATTTTAAGAAAAGCATGTTTTAAAAGTATTGTATTCACTGTCTTAATATATTATAAAAAATATTCCAGAGCTTGAATTCACAATTCAGTTTGTTAAAAGAATAAACAAATAAAAGAGCTTTAGATGGTAATGAAATGTGATCTATGATGTCTCCAGTGCTTAGGGAGCAGCTATGTGGCAGTCTCAGCTGTCTGGATTATTAATAATGATGATGGTTTCTGAATTATCAAAATAAATGTAATAGAATCTGTTGGAACTTTTCATAACATAACAAAATGGGAAATTTTAGGAAAAACAGAATTCTATTGCCTCACATAAACATACCATATTAAAGACTAACTATATGTGGGCCTAAGATATAACTGAAGACAGGCCATTAAAAGCTTTCATAACTCCCTCCATTTTCCACATTCAATTTTAGGCATTATAGTCTCCTAAGAGCTTGTTCTACACAGGTATAAACACAGCTTTTGTAGCATGATTTGCTCGATGGAATAGAAATCTCAGTTATGTAAAGAGAGCATTTCTGAGTATTCTCCTTACCTGACATTGTAAGTCACTGCAGCAAAGTATGTTAGAGAACATGAATAATTAAAATCATCAACTGTCAACTTTTAAGAAAGAGAAAAACATTGATTTAATACAAAATTAAATTTTGTACCATGAAGACATTTAGAGAAATTTTTTTTCTAAACTTTGTATCATACATAATCAAAAATATTTAATTCAAATGTGTAATCATTTCAAGCATTGCTATTAAGTAGGAAGGGAATTTCATTGTACTGGCATCAGAGAATCTATAAATTAAATCCTAGATATGTAATATATTATTGTATGAGCACTGTATAAAAATATAATTAAGTATATGTATGTGTTTGTAATAGTAATTAACTGAAAACATGTGTTTGAATCATTGAATAAATGAAACAATGACTCATTAGGAAACACATATACAGAAAGAGGAAAAAATTGCAAAGATATATATATATTTTTAAATTACATTGGTCAGAAAAGTAAGGAATGGATTTTTATTTCAAGTAATTAGAATAAATAGTTGGTTATTTTTTAGTGTATAGTACAGAAATGATATGGAGTTTTTCTGTTTCTGATTCTCTTCTTCTTTCTGCTAATAACATTGTTATTAGGTGCCCTTGAGTCAGTCCCAATTCATAGAAACACTCTGTATAACAGAATGAAACACCCCCCCAGTCCTGTGTCATCCTCATAATTGTTGCTATGTTTAAGCCCATTGTTGCAACTAACATTATCATTAGCAAAACCTACGTAAGAAAATATTGAGGAAACACTTCATAAAGGAAGATGTTCAAATGACTAAGTTCTTTTGCTCAAGTGCTCAATATCATTGTTGTTATGTGCCATTGAGTCGGACCCGACTCATAGCGACCCCTCAATATCGTTGTTGTTGTTGTTGTTGTGTGCCGTCAAGTTGGCCCCGACTCATAGTGACCCCTCCTTAGGTTTCCTAGGCAGTATCACTACGGAAGTAGATTGCCC
>NW_006924597.1:0-1817 GCF_000298275.1 Orycteropus afer afer
ACCAAGCAGGTGTAGGGTGTAGTAACAAGAAGAATGTCGTACCTTTTCAGTCTTGCAGGCCCCGAGTGTCCTTGGGGTTGCTGGAAAGCAGAATGTGTTCTTAAGCCCCAGAAATCTGCAAGAGAGCTGTCTCTTTGAATACCCAAAATAGTCCCAAGTATTTAAATCTTACAAAGTCCCACTCATGCATTTTGTTTTCTGTTGCTCATGCATTTGTTTTTGTGTTTGATAATCTCTCATTGAAAAAAAATATTAGATCACAAATCTTTTCTCTTGTATTTTCTTTCAAGATCTTTATGGTTTTAAATTTAACAGTTAGGTTTTTGATCCATATTAATTGTTTTTTGTGTATGGTGTCAGGTATGGATCTTTTTTCTGCATGTGGAAATTCAATTTTTCCAGTACTATTTATTGAAAAGATTGTTCCTTTCCCCATTGCATAGATACGGTACACTTGTCAAAAAATCAATTGACCATAGATATTTGAATTTATTTTTGGATTTCCAATTCTATTTTATTGGTCTATGTGTCTGTCACTAAACCAGTACCAGGCTATTTGATTATTTTGGCTGTGTAATATCTTTTGAAATCAGAAATGTGAGATTTCTTAGTTTGTTCTTCTTCAAAATTGCTTTGGCTATTCAGGTCTTTTGTCTTTCCATATAAAATTAAGAATTAGTTTTTCCATGTTTGTAAAAATGTTGTTGGAGAGTTACAGTAAGATGGCAGAATAGGCAGACAAACTATATAGACCCTCTTCAACAAAGAAAATGGGAACCAATTAACATGTATACAGAATATAATCCTGTAGCCCTGAGCTTTGAAAGGAAGGATACAGAACTGGAGTAAACTCCAACTAGTAGAAAAACCTGCATGAAACCCCCAAAAAAGGCCACATACAGAGATGTGGCCTGTCAGTGATCCTGATGGCTTGGACAGCTTAGATATAGCCAAGTGGTGTTAGGACCTCGGAATTAACCTAAAATCAGCCCTGCTAGGCAAGGGCTGCATGGAAGACTGCACTGGTAACTGGTGAATAAAAAAGGGAAGCAGTGAAGCAGGAGATAGGCTGAGCTGTGGACTTTTGGCTGTCCAGAGAGTGCAGCAATTTTGAATATTTGCAATCAGTTTGACCAATTTGGATATTTGAAGTGACAGTGTTCTCTTAAATTCCAGGGACCTAAGAATAGGCTCCACTGTCTGGGGACTGCAAGGACACACTGGACATGAAGGACTGTAAAGGAAACAGCAACCATGCCCATATGACCCAACCACACATGCACCTCCTGCAGCTCCACTTACAGAGTTAGAACCATGACTTCCTTCTGCGCCAACTGGCCAATGACACACAACCACCAATCAGAGCCAGATTCACCCTTAACTGTTCTTCACAAACAGTTAACAGAGACTTGTGCAGCCACTCTCATTCTCTATCACACCCACCAGGAGACAATCTGTGAGTGTATAAGTGACACCAACTAGTCAATAGTATTACTCGGCTTACTCAGATACATCCAAAAAAAAAAAAGAAAAAGAAAAGAAAAATATTGGGCAAATCACTCCAACACACAATTACCAATTAAATATAAAAACAACAAAGTCACAATGTCTCAGAGACACCAGACCCTCACTGTCCACACAAAGAAGCAAGATAAAGCAGTAGAAACAACAGAGCAGGGTATAGATACAGAACACATCCCAGAGGAAAAAGCAGCATTGGAACCTCCTGATAAGGAGCTCAAAAGAATTATATTTAGGTACCTTCAAAAGATTGAGAGACAGATCAAAGTAAGCACTGACAAAATTAAGGAAAACAC
>NW_006924597.1:2133-4716 GCF_000298275.1 Orycteropus afer afer
GAGAACTTCCCTGATATGATGAAAGATGAGAATATATCCATTCAGGAAGTCAAACAAACTCCAAACTGAATAGAACCCAAAAGAAAATCACCAAGACATATCATCATCAAACTCACCAAAACCAAAGACAGAATCTTGAAAGCAGCATGGGAAGAACAAAAAGTTACTTACAAAGGACAACCAATAAGAATAAGTTCTGATTTCTCAGTAGAAACCATGCAATTGAGAAGGGAATGGGATGGTATATATAAAACCCTGAAATAGAAAAATTTCCAACTGAGAATTACATACCAGCAAAATTGTCCCTCAAATACGGTGAGGAAATCAGGAGATTTCTAAATAAGCAGAAATTAAGGGAATTTGTTAAAACCAGACCAACCTTACAAGAGATAGTAAAGGGAGTCCTTTGAACAGAGAATCAGTAATAGCAAACAACAACCATCCATTAATGCACATGATGATATAATTCAGAAACCAATGCAGTTATGGAAGTATACAAAGTAAAAAAAGCTTACAAGATTGTAAACAGGGAATTAGAGACATCAACTGGCAAATGAAGATAAATGATAACCAAAAAGAGCGAAATAATAGTATATTTATAGAACTTCTAAATGATGAGGAAGTCAAGAGAGTTGCAAGATAGAATGGACTTTTCTAAACACAGGGAGAAAATGAAAAATCCCAGGGTAATGTCAAAGAAAAGTGATAAACCTTCACATCACAATACAAAAGAGGGCAAGCAGAAATATTTAGTAAATACTAAAACAACAGCAACGAAGGAAATGATAGCACAATTCATAAATAAAATGAGCTCATCACAGAAAATTATATGGAAAAAAGACACCAGGAACAACATGAAAAAACACATAACAAAATGACAGCAACCAACTCATACTTGTCAATAATTATACTGAATATCAATGGATTATATGCACTACTCAAGAGATGGAGAGTTGCAGACTAGATAAGAAAACATAAACCATCAATATGTTGTCTACAAGAGACACACCTTAGAGACAAAGACAAAAATAGACTAAAAATCAAAGGTTGGAAAAACATATATCAAGAAAATAGCAACCAAACAATAGACAGGCATATCAGTTGAGCATTTACCTGAGCTAGAAACACTCTTTGGAGAGAATAAGCATGAGGGAAAGAAGGGCTGCTCAAGCACAGGGAGACAGCTCAGGGGGTAGGAGTGCATGGAGAGATGGACACAGGGAAGAGGTAACTATCATGAAGAAGTGAGAGGGGAGATGTTACATTGTGCTAAGTTGTGGTCAATGTCATGAGACAAAGTGTATGTGATCTGCTGTATGGAAAGTGTATTTGCTCTGTAAAGTTTCACCCAAACCACAATAATAAATAAATAAATAAACCTTTGAACAACAGAAAAAGAAAATGGCAACCAAAAAAGAGCAGTATTGGCAATATTAATTTCTGATCAAATTGACTTTATTAAGACAAAAACCACCATAAGAGATGAGTAAGGGCATTATATAATGATTAAAAGATCAATTGAACAAGAAAATATAACCATAATAAATATAAATGGACCAAATGAAAGAGCCCCAAAATACATAAATCAGACTTTAAAAGATTTGAATAAGCAAGTAGGAGACTTTAATTCTCCACTTTCAATGAAAGATAGAACAACTGGAAAGAAACTCAACAAAGATGCAGAAAAGCTAAACAATACAATCCACCAACTTGACCTTATAGACATCTACAGAGCACTCCACCCAACAACAGCATAATATACATTGTTTTCCAGGGCACATGGAACATTTCCCAGGATAGACCATATGTTAGGCCATAAAGCAAACCTTAATAAATTTAAAAACATTGAAATACTGCAAAGCATCTTCTCAGATCACAATGCTATAAAATAAAAATACAACAATAGGAAGATCAATGGTAAAAGAACAAACACATGGAAACTGAACAGCACTCTCCTTAGGAATGACTGTATAATACACTCAGGAAGGGATCAAAACTGGAGATCCTGGATAGAGTGGGAGGAAAAACGTGGAACAAAATTCATAATCACAATAGTGTCTAGAATTACTGGTCAGGTGGAGTCTGGTAGGACCTCCAAGAATATGGCCCTAGGATACACTTCAGGCCTGTAATAAAACTCACTCCCAAGGGCTGGCTGTCAGCCCAAGAATAAATAAGACTTAAATGCACAACACCCAACCCAGGGTGATGCACAAACCTACTCTACGGAGATACATCCTTTGGAGCAATCAGCCATGGGGCAGCAGAGGGGCAACATTCACATGGAAGAAAAACTGGACAGACAGGAGTGCATAACAAAGAAGGGCACAGGGAGGAGGAGAGTGGGTTAGGGTTGGGGTTGGTAATTGGGGAGTGAAACCAAATGTACACGAAATGTTGAATGTAAAACAAATTCTGCTCTGTAAATTTGCACCTAAAGCACAATTTAGAAAAAAAAAAAGAAGAAGAAAGAAAGAAAGAACAAACGAACGAACAACTGGGTAATAGAGGAAATAAAAATAAAATGAAAAAATAACTTGAATCAACCAAGAATGAAAACACAACATACCAAAATCTTTGGGA
>NW_006924597.1:7335-9023 GCF_000298275.1 Orycteropus afer afer
TCCCAAGAGAAAAATATCAAGGCATATTACAATCAAACTCTCCAAAACCAAAGACAAAGAAAGAATTTTGTGAGCTGCCCAGGACAAAAGACATATTACTTATAATAATCAAACAGTTTGGCTGAGCTCTGACTACTCAGCAGAAACCATGTAGGCAAGAAGGCAATGGAACACCACATATAAAACACTGAAGGAAAAGAATTTCCAACCAAGAATCCTATATCCAGCGAAAGTGTCCATCAAATATGAGGGCGAAATCAAGGTATTCTCAGACAAACAGAAAGTAAGGGATTTTGGAAAACCAGACCAACACTGCAAGAAATGCTTAAGGAAGTCCTTGCAATACCGAACCCACAACAGAGAAAAGCAAAATCAGGATATGTGACATCAACACTAAAACCAAATCAGAAAAAAAGAACTCAAACCAAATAGAGGGAATAGATATTCTAGGTACAAACTTCCAAATGGAGAAGAAAACAGGACAATATTCTCATAAAACAGACTTTTCTAAAAATGTAGAGATAAGAATTCACTCCAAGGTAACCACAAAGGAAATTAACAATCCCCCTAAGCAAATCCAGAATGGAGAAAAACATATAGGTTTAATAAGCACAAAACCAACAATAAAGAAGAAAAGAGAGGAAGCACTTGACAACAAATAAAAATCAACACAGAAAAGTATATGGACCCAGGCAACTCCAATAACATGACAAAAAAGCACAATAGAATGAAACCAATTAATTCATACCTATCACTAATTACACAAAATGTGCATGGACTAAATGCACCAATCAAGAGAAAGAGAGTGGCAGACTGGATAAGAAAAGAAGACCCATCGATATGCTGCCTACAAGAGATCCACCTTAGACACAAAGATAAAAACAAATTAAGAGTTAAGGGGTGGAAAAAAATATATGTCAAGCCAACAGTATGCAAAAAAGAGCAGGAGTGGAAATATTAATTTCTGATAAAATAGACTTTAAGGTGAAAAACAAAATAAGAGACAGAGAAGGACACTATATGATGCTGCAAGGGTCAATTGACAAAGAAGACATTATGATAATAAATATTTATGCACCCAATGAATGTGCTCTAAAATATGTGAAACAAATATTAATTGAGTTAAAAGGGACAAGACTACAATAGTAGTAGGAGACTTTAACACACCACTTTCAGGGAGGGACAGATGAACTAGAAAAAAAACTCAACAAAGATACAAAAGAATTCAACAACACAATCAACCAACTTGACCTCATAGACACATACAGAGCATTCTATCTAACAAAAGTGCAATTCACATTCTTCTCCAGTGCATATGATCCTTCTCCAGAATAGATCATATATTAGGACATAAAACAAGCCTCAATAAATTAAAAAACATTGAAATACTACAAAGCATTTTCTCGTACCACAATGCTATAAAACTAGAAATTAATAATAGGAAGATCCAGGAAAAACATCAAACATGTGGAAGTTGAACAATTCACTGCTCAAAAACTACTGTGTGATAGAAGAAATAAAAAGTGAACTAAAAAATTGCTACAAACAAATGAGAATGAAGACACATCATACCAAAACTTTTGGGACACAACAAAAGCAGCACTCAGAGGTCAGTTTAAATCAATAAATGCATACATCAAAAAAGAGCAAAGAAACAAAATCAACACTCTAACTCAACAACTAGAAAA
>NW_006924597.1:9260-11105 GCF_000298275.1 Orycteropus afer afer
ACACCTACCTAAACTATCCCACTCAGAAATAGAATACTTGAACAGACTTATAACAAAAGAAGAAATTGAACAAATCATAAAAAATACTCCCCACAAAGAAAAGCCCTGGCCCTGATGGCTTCACTGGAGAATTTTACCAAATATTCAGGGAAGAGTTGATACCTATACTACTCAAGCTATTCCAGAACATAGAAAAAGATGGAATATTCCCAAACTCATTTTACTAAGCAAGCATAACAATAATACCCAAACCATGGAAAGACGTCACTAAAAAAGAAAGCTACAGACCATATAGCCATCATGAACATAGATGCAAAAGTCTTCAACAAAATCCGAGGCAACATAATCCAAAAACATATATATATATAAATAATACATCTTGACAAAGTGGGATTCATGCCAGGTATGCAAGGGTGGTTCATCATCAGAAAAATGAACAATGTAACCCACCACATAAACAAAACAAAAGAAAAGAGCCATATGATTATATTGATCCACCCAGAAAAGGCATTTGATAAAATCCAACACCCATTCCTATTCAGAACTCTCAGCAAAATAGAGATAGAAGGAAATTTCTTCAACATAATAAATGGCATATATGCAAAGCCAATGGCCAACATCATTATTAATGGAGAAAGACTCAAGACATTCCCCTTAAGAACGGGAACCAGGCAAGGATGCCCTCTGTCATCACTTCTATTTAACATTGTATTGGAAGTTCTGGCCAGGGCAATAAGGCAAGAAAGAGAAATAAAAAGCATACAAATTGGTAAAGAGGAAGTAAATCTATCTCTATTTGTGGACCATATGATCCTGTACATAGAAAACCGAAGAAACTTACCAAAAATGTACTGGAACTAATAGAGAGGTTCAGCAAAGTGTCAGGATACAAGGTCAACATACAAAAATCAGTTGGATTCCTCTACACCAACAAAGAGTCCTCGGATAAAAAATAAGGGAACAATACCATTTACAATAGCTACTAAAAAGATAAAATATCTAGGAATAAACCTTATCAGAGGCACAAAAGACCTATACAAAGAAAACTATAAAACACTACTACAAGAGACAACAAGGGCTGTACATAAATGGAAGAACCTGCCTTGTTCATGGATAGGTAGACTGAATATTGTGAAAATGTAAATACTACCTAAAGCAATCTACACATTTAATGCAATCCTGATGCAGATACCAACAAAATTTTTTAAGGATATGGAAAAACCCATTACTGACTTCATATGGAAAGAAAAGAGACATCAGATCAGCAGAACACCTTTGAAGAGGAACAAAGTGGGAGGTCTTACATTCCTGGATGTTAAAACCTACTATACAGCCACAGTAGTCAAAACAGGGTGGTATTGGCACAATAATAGAATGATAGACCAATGGAACAGAATCGAAAGTCCAGAAATAGACCCATTCACCTATGGAAACCTGTTCTTTGACAAAATTCCAAAATCCATGAAATGGGGAATAGACAGCCTCTTTAACAAACGGTGCTGGCAAAACCGGATATCCACTTGCAGAAAAATGAAACAAGACTCATACTTCACCCCCTACACATAAACCAACTCAATCTTGATCAAAGACTTAAATGTAAAACCCAAAACCATAAAATTTATGGCATAAATAGACTATCAAGAGCCCAGAATGCACAGGAGATAGAAGAGAAGCTAGATGACTGGGACCTTTTAAAAATTAAATTCTTATGTGCATCGAAAGACTTTGTTAAAAGGGTAAAAAGGGAATCTACAGATTGGGAGAAAATATTTGCTTATTACATATCTAATAAAGGTCTTATATCTAAAATCTATAGAAAACTTCAATACATCAACACCAAAAAGA
>NW_006924597.1:12718-13382 GCF_000298275.1 Orycteropus afer afer
AAAAAAAAAAAAAAAACAGGACAAGGCATTAGAAGAAAAACAAAAAAACAAAGGTCTCATTATACATGGAAGAAGAGGAGGCAATAGAATTATCTGAGAAGGAATTTAAAAGATATGTTTATAGAGCTGTACAAAAGCCTAAGGAAACCCTAAACAGAAATAAGGAGAACACAGACAGTTCCCTGGAGGAACTCAGGAAAATCATTGAGGAACAAAATATTAAGATTAATGCACAATCAGAACTCATATAAAAATAGCAGTTAGAAATGCAGAAGATGTCTATTGATATACAGAGCATGAGCTCCAAAATGACAGAACTACACAACACAGTAGAAGCTCAAAAGAGTAGATTAGAACTGACCAAAGAATGCATATTGCAACTAGAAGACAGATCCCTGGACACTACTAGCCTGTATGAAGAAAAATCAGAACAAAGATTTAAGAGAAATGAAGAGAGCCTAAGAATTATATGCAATGACATGAGACGAACCAATATAAGACTCCTTGGAATTCCAGAACAAGAAGAGTTGAAAAAGACCACCGAGAAAATTATGGAAGACCTGCTAGCAGAAAAGTTCCCCCATATCATGAAAGAAGAAAAGATATTTGTCCAAGAAGCTCATAGAGGAGTTCCGGCAAGATGGTGGACTAGGCACAAGGACTG
>NW_006924598.1:0-412 GCF_000298275.1 Orycteropus afer afer
GATGAACTTGGAGGACATTATGCTGAGTGAAATAAGTCAATCACAAAAAGACAAATATTGTATTATTCCATTAATGTGAATGTTGAGGAAAAGTTTATCTATAGAAGGAAATTTTCTTTGTTAGTTACCAGGGGTGGGAGGGGAGGGGAGGGAACGCTGTTAGATAGATAGAGATAAGTATTGATTTGGGTGAAGAGAAGGGCAATGTATAAAATGTGAGTGACCAATATGGCAGCATTGAGGATGAGAAAGACATAGAGAGGTACGTGGGAGGTACATACAACAAATACGAACCCTTTTGCACATAGAGTACTGCGTTGTCAGTGAAGGCAAACATGGGTATATGGGTGGATAGATGGTTGGACAGGGTAAACAATTAGATATGTCTATGAAATGGGGAGTGTATCCAAGA
>NW_006924598.1:845-2104 GCF_000298275.1 Orycteropus afer afer
AACATTTACCTCAAGTAGATACACTCCTTGGAGAGAACAATCATGGGAGAAAGAAGGGCTGCTTATGCACAGGGAGACAGCTCAGGGGTCAGTAGTGCATGGAGGGATGGACACAGGGAAGAGGTAACTATGGGGAGGAAGTGGGAGGGGAGCTGTTGCATTGTGGTAAACTGTGAGACAAAGTATATGTGAACCGCTGTATGGAGAATAAATTTGTTCTGTAAGCCTTCCCCAAAATCACACACACACACACACACACACACACACAAAAGCCAACACAGTTGCAGGTGGCTATTGATTACATCTTCACATGTGTATTAGTTTGCTATTGTTGTGTAACAAATGACCACATAATTAGCAGCTTACAACACCCCCATTTATTATCTTACTGTATGTCCAAAGTCTGGACATGACTGAATTTTCTCTGCTTAATGTCTCTTGAAGCTAAATGTGTCAGCTGGGCTGTGTTCCTTTCTGGAGCATGGGATTCTCTTCCAACTACATATGGTTGTTGGCTGAATTCAGATTCCTGTAGTTGTAGGATAGATACCCCTATTCTTTTGCTGGCTGTTGTCCAATGGTCAGTCTCAGCTCCTAGAAATTCTTTACCATGTAGCTCCCTCCATATGATCTCTCATGCTTTGAATTTTCTGACTACCTGTCCCTCTAGTCAGCTAAGACAGAGTTATATAATGTAATGGAATTATAGGTGTAACTATCCATCACCATTCGATACATAATGTAACCTAACCAAGGGAGTCATATTTTATATTCACAGGTTCCATCCACAATTAATGAGTCCCACTGTGGCACAAATGATCAAGTGCCCAGCTACTAATGAAAAGGTCAGTGGTTTTAACTCACCTAGATGGAGCTCTGGGGGCATAGTGCCTAAGGCATTTAAATGCTAACCAGAAGGCTCCTGTTTCAAGCCCACCAGCCACTCCTTGGAAGGAAGATTGGGCAATCTACTTCCATAGAGATACCACCTCGAAAATCCAAGGAGGGGTCACTATGAGTCAGAATCGACTTGACGGCAGTGAGTTTTGAGTTTTTTGAGAAGCACCTCAGAAGACAGGCCAGGTGATCTGCTTGCACTGCGAGTGGAAATAAGATTTATTATAAGGTTTTGAAAAGCAATGACTATATTTATTAAAATCTTAAAACATACATATCTTTTTCTCCAGCAGTACTACACTTGGGATTCAAGTCCATGGAAATAAGAGCATCTGTGTGTAAAACAGGATTATTTACTGCAG
>NW_006924598.1:3059-5136 GCF_000298275.1 Orycteropus afer afer
CTGATGATACAATTTTGCTTGCTGAAAGTAAGGATGACTTGAGGCACTTACTGATGAAGATTGAGGAACACAGTCTGCAGTATGGATTACATCTCAATATAAAGAAGGAAAAAATCCTCACAACTGGACCAATAAGCAGCATCATGATAAATGGAGAAAAGATTGAGGTTGTCAAAGAATCCACATTGCTTGGTTCTACAATCGACGCCAATAGAAGCAGCAGTCAGGACATTAGACAACGTGTAGTGCTGGGCAGGTCTCCTGCAAAGGAACTGTTTCAAGTGCTGAGGAGCAAGGATGCCTCCTTGAGGACTAAGGTGTGCCTGACAGAGGCCATGATATTTCCAATCACCTCATATGCATGTGAAACCTGGACAATGAATAAGGAAGACCAAAGAATAGTTGATGCTTTTGAGTTCTGGTCCTGGTGAAGAATGCTGAAGGTACCATGGACTGCCAAAAGAACTAACAGATCTGTCCTGGAGGAAGTGCAGCCAGAATGCTCCTTGGAAGTGAGGATGGCCAGACTTCATCTCACACACTTTGGTCGTGTTGTCAGAGGGGACCATTCCCTGGAGAAGGATGTCATGCTTGGTAAAGTGGAGGGTCGACAAAAGAGGAGAAGGCCTTCAGTGAGATGGATTGACACGGTGGCTGCGACAATGGGCTCAAGTATAGCAAGGATCATGGAGCTGGCACAGGATCAGGCAGTGTGTCGTTCTGCTGTGCATGGGGTTGCTATGAGTCAGAAATGACTCGACAGCACCTAACAACATCAACAATTACTTCAATTCTGACTCATGGACACCTCAGTTGTTACAAAGTAGAATTGAGTTTCATTGGATATGTTTTTGTTTTTGTTTTTTGCTATGATCTTTAAGGAAGCAGATAGACAGGTCTTCTTAGAGATTCTGCTGAGTACATTTAAACCGTCAACCTTTAGGGAAATGTTGTTGCTGTTTGTGATAGTTAGAGCTGTGTGTCAACTTGGCTGGACCACAATTCTGTATGGTTTAAGCTATTGTGATGTGGTTATTCCAATGATAGGATCAGATGATTATGTTCTGAGCAGTCAATCTGTTGAAAGGGAGTTTCCCTAGGGGTGTGGCCTGCTTCCAGTATATCTATGGACATCCTGGGAAAAGAGACATTCCTCTGTGGATCTGGATTCTGTTGTGCTGCCTACAACTGTCTGTGAGTAAACAATCCACCATTTGGCCTGGAGATCTTGGATTCGTCATTTGTTGGAGTCAACAGCCAGTACACTGCCTGCCAACCTTGAGCTCCTCAGCCCTACAGCTGCAAGGGTCGGGAAAAACCTCCAGCTTGATGTTTGATCCAAGAACTTTGGACTTGCCAGCTTCTATAAGTGTGTAAGCCATTTTCCTAAGATAAATTTCTCTCTCTCTCTCTCTCTCTCTCTCTCTATATATATATATATATATATAAGCTTTACAGGTTTTTTCTCTAGAGAACCCAGTCTAACACATTTGGTACCGAGAGTGGTTCTAGAGACACAAAATCATAAGGATGGGCTTCCTAAATTTGTTGTCAAGTTTGATTAATTTTAAAGACATTAGTGACCCTGCCTCTGTTAGTAAAGAGGGCATTGCTAATACATGGCATGAGGTGGCAACATTAATATGCAAAATAGCACCACCAATAGATCAAGTAGTTGTGAGAAGTGATGCTCTGGGTGATCACATATTTGATACATTTTTGCAATTTTGTCAGCATGAGGAGTATTAGGAAGCTGGTTGTTTGGTCCTACTTATACTAGACAAAGTGGTGAAAGAGTGAGATGAGCTCAGAGCTGCTGAGTCTCGACTTAAGACCTCAGTGCTTCCAGTTATTCTCTGAAAGAATACCTTATATCTTCTAGTAACAGAGCTGATGTTGCTGAAAACCAAACCCAGAGTCTTATTGCAAAGGTGGCTGAATTACAATGCCAATTAAATTACCAACCCAGAATGGTGTCTGACGTTAAAGTGAGGGCATTGATTGAGAAAAAATGGGATCCTGAAACCTGGAATGGGGACATATGGGCAGATAGTCAGGAAGATCAGGATATGGAGCC
>NW_006924598.1:10113-13577 GCF_000298275.1 Orycteropus afer afer
CCTGAGTGAACAATCCACCATTTGGCCTGAATATCTTGGATTCGTCATTCATTAGAGCCAACAGCCAATACAGCTGCAAGAGTCAGGAAAAGCCTCCAGCTTGATGTTTGATCCAAGAACTTTGGACTTGCCAGCTTCTATAAGTGTGTGAGCCATTTTCCTAAGATAAATTTCTCTCCTCTCTCTCTCTCTCTCTCTCTCTCTCTATATATATATATATATAAGCTTTACTGGTTTTCTTTCTCTAGAGAACCCAGTCTAACACACTGTTGTTAGGTGCCTTCCAGTCAGCTGTGATCCCTGTGTACAGTAGAGCTAAACACTGCTGGGTCTTGCACCATCCTCACAATCATTGCCATGCTTGAGCCCTTCATCTCAGCCAGCCATTCATTAAGGATGCAAATGATTTGTGCCACCCAGTGGTCTGTTATGAGCATGAGAAAGGTGTAGAAATACATAAAATAGGCTGTTTACTTCCAGCAACTAGGACCAAAGGGAGCCGGAGAACTAAAGTTAACTTTTTAACTGCAATGGCTTTGTTCCAATTGTTAGTATAAGCTTTATTACTTTATTACCTAATAAAGAAACAGTAAAGAAATGAAATTTAGACTACTGATATTCATGTAATATGTGAAATAACTTAAAGGTACTGTGATTCTTGTTTTCATTATTAAATAAATAAACAACCCTCTCGCCAAATAATTGCTAAAATAAGAGAAACTATTCTCAGCTGTCTCTAAGACCTTGAAAAGATTTTCAGAAATTCTTTGTCCACATTACCGATTACTTGTCATAGAAATGTTTATTTTCATAATGGATCATTTAAGAATGTGAGAACACTAGGGCAGATATGAGGCTAGAAAGATGAAAATTCTCATAGGCCTTAAAAAAAATTGGAGCTATTAAATATAAGACTGTTATAATGTCTAATAGATTTGTGGTTTGTGTTTTAAAAGATTACTGTTAACAGACTTCTGGGATTTACCTTGATATTCAAGGATTCTGCTTTATTCTTCCAAATAGCTTATTCTTGGCTCCTTCTTCTCTTAATTAAGCCCCAGAATTTAGTAGCAGGCCATGTATCCTGCACACAGGAAATTGGAAATTCCTGCTCTGATAAATCTCACTACATCAAGTGAAAAGACCTAAACATATTGGCATTGCAAATTTCCCAACAGTAAAGATTATCAGATCATTCTACAGTAAATCAATAAATCTCACCCATGTGGTCAGAGCTTTCACATAGCTTGTTGGTGTCCCATTCTTCAGCAGGAAAAGTAGACAATCAAGGATCACAAGATAGCTGAGGTGATTCTATAGTTCTAATATGAAATACAGAGAACAAAGAAAACAGAAGAAAAAGAAAGGCAGGAAAAATTCCATAAAGGGGAAAAATTTAAAATCTTCAAAAAAGCTGTTATTAACATCTTAAAAGAGACAAGGAGATAATGTATTCTTAAATTAAGAACAAGTTACCATAACCAAAATGTACGTAGAACATGAAAGAGCTCTAGGAATTAAAAATTATTATAACAGAAGTGAAAATCCAATCAAGGTCTCAATAAAGACCTTATAAATATCTCAGTAAGTTTACCTACCAGTACACCTTTTATTGTGAAGCTACCTGAGGAAGTGTCTCCAAATTGAGGAATTAATTCAAGTAAGAGAAAGACAAGGGGTTTGAGAAGGTGAAGCTCTTACCCTGGAAAAAGTGAAGGAATTTACTAGGATGACAGTGAGGAAGCTCCCAAAATGGCAGGTGTACCCAAAATGAGCAAGTCGAAATCTCCCGGAGGATATGTGGCTGGTAATAAAATTCCAGTGACTGTCTCAACTCTAATGAAAACATATTGTGTTTCAAGCAACTTAAAGGGAAATAAAATTGACATGTTCTGGAAAACTGCTACAAAACTTAAAATTATGGCAAAGACAGTGATGCAATGCATGCAGCTATGAAATGGAGAGAGAGTATCTACTTCACAGAGTTATTATGAGATTTAAATGAGTGGATAAATATAAAGCACTTAGAACAGTACTATCTGGCACATAGTGACAGTGACAAAACATTGTTGTTATTATTGTTGTTAGGTGCCATCAAGTTGGCTCCGATGCATGGTGACAGAACAAAACACTGCCCAGTCTGTGCCAGCTTCACAATACTTGCTATACTAGAGCCCATCCTTGCAGCCACTGTGTCAATCAATCTCATTGAGGGTCTTCCCCTTTTTTGCTGACCTTCCACCTTACCAAGCATGACAGCCTTCTCCAGGGAATGGTCCCTTCTGACAACATGACCAAAGTATGTAAAATGAAGTTTGGCCATTCTCACCTCCAAGGACCATTCCAGTTGCACTTCTTCCAGGACAGATTTGTTAGTTCTTTTGGCAGTGCATAGTACTTTCAGTATCTACTACCCCCCACCCATCTGTCAGTTTGTGTTACTGTGGTGATTTGGCTTCCCCGGTGCTTTGATTCTAGAAGCTATGCTTCTGGTATTTCCAATACCAGCTGTGTAACCCACAGTGGGCAAGTTTCAACAGAGTTTCCAGACTAAGATCAGGAAGAAAATCCTGATTATCTACTTCCAAAAATTAGCCAAAGAAAACCCTATGAAACACAACAGAATATTGTTGCCCTAGATTGGAAGGCACTCAAAAATACAGTGGCCACAGCAATGACCTCAGGCATACTAACCATTGTGAAGATGGCCCAGAATCAGGCAATGGTTCATTCTGTTGTATGCTGGGTCACCAGGAATTGGAGCCAGCTTGACAGTAACTACCAACAATAAGAACAAATACTCTTATTACTATTATTACGCATAGTAGTAATAGTAATAGTACTAATAGTTAGAAATCCTAGCTCCATCACTACCTATGTTATCTTAGGAAATCTATATGAACCCTGTAGGTATCAGTGTCTTCATCTGTAAATGTACTGGTGATAACACCTACTTCAGAAGTTACTTCTAAGAATTGAATTAGATTAGAAATGTATACAAAGCACCTAGCAAAGCAAGTACTGCATGAAAGTTAGCTATTGATAGTAATAAGGTGTGTTTTTCGTGGAAAATAACAAGGTTTTTAAATAACATTCTTTGAAAATTTGAAAATGAGAATCCTCTCTAGCTGTTTTTACCTGTTTTACTTTTTGTATTGTTGTAGTCATGGCATCTTTATTTGGTATTGTTTTAAATAACTATTAATATTTGTTGTTTCCACATCATCCCAGTAATTATACATTTACTTATCTCCCAAACACATAAGCAAATGATTTACAATAAATCACCAAAGCATTAGTACAACATTCAGATTATTTATAGTTTGGTTCTCAAAGTTTGGAGTTCTCACGGGTTGGAGTGAATGATTTTGTGGTTTTGGACTTTGGCTTCTTGTAGGTTGTTTTTCAAGGACCTTCATGGCAGATATGTAAACATTCTGTTTGCTCACACACACCCTTTCCTT
>NW_006924599.1:0-731 GCF_000298275.1 Orycteropus afer afer
TCTTCCGGCCTGCTACTCTGGGCGGGCCTGAGTTGCCTCTCCTCACCTAATCCCTTCGGCTGACTGCTCTTCTCTCTGGCTTCCTGGCTTTTAATACCCTTTCTCTTGCTCTTCCTGCTTGCTACTTTGGGCGTCCCTGAGTTGTCTCTCCTCACCTGTAACCCTGGGACTGACTGCTACTCCCTTGGACTAATTGTTTTCATGAGACTTTGGTTTTCTTCATTCTTCTTTTCTCTGGATAAGGAGAAACCAATTGCTGCATCTTAGATGGCCACTTGCAAGCTGTTTTTACTGGTTTGAATCTTTAAAAAAAAATTTATTGTGATTTGGGTGAAAGTTAACAGAGCAAATTCCATACAGCAGTCCATACACATTTTTGTTTCATGACATTGAATGCAGTTCCCTGCAATGTAACAGCTCCCTTCCCACTTCCTCCCTGTAGTCACCTCCTCCCTGTGTCCTTCCCTCCTTTGTATTCCTGCCCCCTGAGCTATCTCCCTATGCAAATACTGCCTTTCAGCTCTCCCATGATTGATTGTTCTAAGGAGTGTACTTACCTGATGTAAATATTCACCCTATAAGCCTGTCTATTGTTTGGCTGGAAGCCATGGAAGTGAGTTAAATTCCAGACCTGAATGATAACTAGGGGCCATGGTCTCTGGGGTCTCACCAGGCTCTATCAGACCAGTAAACCTGTATTTTTGTTTGTTTGTTTATGATTTTGAGTTTTT
>NW_006924599.1:2761-6166 GCF_000298275.1 Orycteropus afer afer
TATATATATATATATATATATATATTTATTTATATATACACACACACACACACACACACACCTGATCACTCACCCTGTCTACCTGTGTATCCACCTGTAGAGTAATGTTTCTTATTACTGGTAATGCAGTATTGTGTATGTAAAAGTGTTTACCTTTGTTATCTATGCCTCTTACGCATCTCTCTGTCTTCCTTTTCTTTAGTGTTATTGTGTTGGTCACTTGTTTTTGGCATTATTGCCTATCCCTTCACCCAATGAATACTTGTCTCTTACTTATCTAGCAATTTCCCCTCCCCTCCCATCCACTCCCATCTCTGGTAACCAACAAAAGAAATTTTCCTTCCCTATGTAAGCCTCTCCTTGACTTTTTACAATAGTGGACTAATACAATATTTGTCCTTCTGTGATTGACTTATTTCACTCAGTATAATGTCCTCCAAGTTCATCCACATTATGAGGTGTTTTGCAGATTTACATTATTTATTTTTTTAAAATTTTTATTGTGATTTGGGTGACAGTTTACAGAGCAAATTCATTTTCCATATAGCAGTTCATACACAGTTTGTCTCATAGCATTACTGCAATTTCCCAAATGTAACAGCTCTTTTCCCACTTCCTCCCCATAGTTACCTCTTCTCTGTGTCCTTCACTCCCATGCACTCCCACCTCCTGCCACCTCCCTATGCATACTCTGGCCTTTTGTTCTCCCATGATTGATCTCTCCAAGGAGTGTATCTACCTGATGTAAATGTTCAGCCATACGCTTGTCTTTTATTTGGCTGGAAGTCACAGGAGTTAGTTCAATTCCACACCTGAAGAGCAGCTGTGGGCCATAGTCTCAGGGGTTTCACCAGGCTCTACCAGACCAGCAAGCCTGGTCTTTTTTTTTTATTTATGGTTTTAAGTTTTGTTCCACGTTGTTCTCCCACTCTGTTCAGTATCTCCTACACAGAACATTCTTTGAGTGGTCTGATTGACAGTGGTAGCTGGGCACCATCTAGTTCTTCTGCTCTCATAGTCATATAGGCTGAGGATCACATGGTCTATCAGTCCCTTGGACTAATTGTTTCCATGCATCTTTGGTTTTCTTCCTTCTTCTTTGCTCTGGATGAGGAGAGACCCATCATTGCATCTAGATAGCCACTTGCTAGCTTTTAACATCCCAGTCGCTACTCACCAAAGTAGGATATGGAACAATATTTTTGTGTAGTATGTTATGCCAGTTGAGCTTGATGTCCCCTAGGACCATAGTCCTGAGCCCACAGGTTCAACTGCTTGCTCCCTCCAGGTAGCTGGGTGTGGCCAAGATTTACATTATTCTTTAGAGTTGCATAGTATTCCATTGTGTGTATGTACCAAAGTTTTTATCCATTCCTCAGTTGATGGGCACTTAGGTTGTTTCTATCTCTTTGCTATTGTGAATAGTACTGTGATGAACATGGGTGTGCATATATGTATTTGTGCCTTGACTCTCACTTCTTTAGGATATAGTAATGGGACTGCTGAATCAAATAGTATTTCTATTTCCAACTTTTTGAAGAATCACCATATTGTTTTCCACAGTAGTTGTATCATTTTACAATCCCACCAGCAGTGTATGAGAGACCCAGTCTCTCCATATCCTCACCAACATTTGCTAGTTCTGTCTTGTTGAACTTTGCTATTATTGCTGGGTGAGATGGTATTTCATTGTTGTTCTGCTTTGTATCACTCTAATGACTAATGATTGTGAATATTTCTTCATGTGTTTGTTGGCTGCCTGAATATCTTTTTGGTGAAGTGTTTCTTTATGTCTTATGTCCATTTTTAAATTGGATTGTTTGTCTTTTTGATGCTGAGGTTTCAGAGTTTTCTATAAATTTTAAAGACAAATCCCTTGTCAGAATTGTAATTGCCCAATATTTTTCCCAATCTGTAGGTCCTCTTTTTACTCTTTTGTAGGTCTTTTGATGTGCATATGAATTTAATTTCAGAAGGTCTCAGTCATCTAGCTTATCTGCTGCTGTTTGTGCATTTTTACTTATGTCTATTAATGCCATATATAGGACCTTTAAGTTTGCACCTATTTTTTCTTTGATGAACTTTATAGTTTTAGGTTTTACGTTGAAGTCCTTGATCCATCTGGAGTTCGTTTATGTGTATAGTGTGAGGTATGGATCTTGTTTCATTTTTCTGAAAATGGATATCCAGGTTTGCTAGCACCATTTGCTAAAAAGAGTATCTCTTCCCCACTTAATGTATTTCAGCCCTTCCTCAAATATCACCTGACAATAGGTGAATAGATCTATTTCTCAGTTCTCAGTTTTATCCCACTGGTCTGTGTGTCTGCCCTTGTAACAATACCAGGCTGTTTTGACCACTTTAGTAGGTTTTGAGATCTGGGAGTGTGAGACCCCCTACTTTCTTGTTCTTCTTCAGCAATGCTTTACTTACCCAAGGCCTCTTTCCTTTTCATATAAAATTAGTGATTGGTTTTTCCGTGTTCTTTAAGAATGCTGATGGAATCTGGATTGGGATTGCATTGAATACATAAATTGTTTTGGGTAATATTGACATTTTTACAATGTTCAGTCTTCCTATCCATGAGCATGGTATGTTCTTACATTTGTGTAGATCTCTTAGAGTTTCTTGATGTAGTGTTTTGTAGTTTTCTTTGTATAGGTTATTTGTGTCCCAGGTAAGATTTATTCCTAAGTATTTACTATACAAATAGACTATCGAGCATAGCCAAAATGCATAAGTGGTGGAGTATAAACTAGATGACTAGGATTTTTTAAATATTAAATTCTTATGTGCATCGAAAGACTTCTCCCAAAGAGTAAAAAGAGAGCCTACAGATTGGGAAAAAAAAATTTGGCTATGACATATAGGACAAGGGACTTAGCTCCAAAATTTATAGAAAACTTCAACACGTCAATACCAAAAAGGCAAACAATCCAGTTAAAAAATGTACATGAACACACACTTCACTAAAGAACATACACAGGCAGCCAACAAACACATGAGGAAGTCCGCATGATCACTAGCTGTTAGAGAAAAAAAAAAACACTGCAATCAAGTTGGACCTGACTCATAGTGACCCCTCCTTGGGTTTCTGAGGCAGAATCACTACAGAAGTAGATCACCCACCCTTCCTTCCAAGGAGTGGCTGGGGGGTTTGAACTGCCAGCCTTATGGTTAGCAGTCAAATGCCTCAGGCACTACACCACCAGAGTTCCTAGCTGTTAGAGAAATGCAAAACAAAACAACAATGAGATATTGTCTCACCCCAGCTATAATAGAAAAGTTCAATGAGACAGAAAATAACAAATGCTGGCAAGGCTGTTGTAGGAAAATAAGGTCCTTACCCTCTGGTAGCATAGTGCCTAAGGTACTTGACTGCTAACCAGAAGGCTGGCGGTTCAA
>NW_006924599.1:6471-10930 GCF_000298275.1 Orycteropus afer afer
AAACCAGTCGTGGGAGAGGGTTATACTTAGAAGAATACATAATTGAAAATAACAAATCTAAAGAACTCGGTGTCCCTAAAGAGATTGGCTATTCTATTTACTTAAAAGAAAGCAAAGGGGAGGAAAAAATAGCAAGTTAGTCACTATGATGAATGTCTACTTTAATTATGCCTGCTAGTCTGTTAAAGTTCTGTAATTTTCAGTGAGGGGCCCATTTGGCCTTTCACATCAGCCTTCCACAAGGCTGTGGAGAGATTGGAACTCTCATTACCTGCTGGCAGGACAGCAAAATGGTACAGCCACTGTGAAAAATGGTGTAGCATTTTCTTAAAAAACTGAAAATAGAAATATCATTTGATCCAGAAATCCCATTGCTAGGAATATACCATAAAGAGGTGAGAGACACGACATGAATAGACATATGTATACCTATGTTCATCACAGCACAATTCATTATAATGAAGAGATGGAAACAAGCTAAATGTCCATCAACAGATGAATGGATAACCAAACTATGGTGCATTCACACAATGGAATACTATGTTACATTAAAGAATAATGAAGAATACATGGATCATCTTACAACATGGATGAACTTGGGGGAAATTATGCTGAGTGAAATAAGTCAATCACAGGACAAATATTGCATGAATCCATTATTGTAAAAAGTCAAGAAAAGGTTTACTCAGGAAATTGACTTTGGTGGTTACTGGATGTGGTAGTTAAATTTGTGTGTCAACTTGGCTGGGCCTGGTTAAGTGGCTGGGTAGCTAGATGTAGTATTCCCCATGATGAGACTGGTAATCATCTACTGGGAGCAGCTGAGTAGCTGCCTTAGGGATGTGGTCTGCTTCCTGTATATAAGGAGAAGCTTGGGGAACGGTCTCGATCTTATGGCACCCTTGAACCCTGCATGTAGCCAAGTCATTGTTCAGCAGCCTGCCCTGCTCTGCCAACCTTAAGGCTTCCAATGGACTTGAATTAATGGCCTGCCATGTGGTTTGGTAACATTAGGACGGTGCCTTGTTACTTGTTGACCTTGGGTTTGTCAGTCTCAGCAGCCAGCAGCTGTCTGAGTGAAGAAAAGCCTCTAGCATCAGTGTGCTGGGAGCAGGAGAGAGAGCTGAAGCCCAAGGTTGAGGGGCTTTCACCCAGCCCCTAGAGCCTGGCACTTTGAACTTGGACTTAAAGCCTCTCAACTGTAAGAGAATAAACTCCTGTTTGTTAAAGCCATCCCATTTGTGGTATCTTCTGTTAGAGTGATGCTAGGTAACTGAAACAGGTTGTCTGATTCAAAATGGCCAAAGCTGGTCAATTTCAGCTCACTAATGCCTAGGAGCTCTGGTAGTATAGTGCCTAAGGCACTTGACTGCTAACCAGAAGGCTGGCAATTCAAACCCACCAGCCACTCCTCGGAAGGAAGATGGGGCAATCTACTTCTTTAGTGATAACTGCCTCGGAAACCCAAGGAGGTGTCGCTATGAGTTGGGTCCGTCTCGATGGCAAAACAACAACAACAATGCCTAGGATATCAATCTTTATGTGTTCCATTTCATTTTTGACAACTTCCAATTTTCCTAGATTCATACTTCGTACATTCCATGTTCCAATTATTAATTAAAGTTTGCAGCTGTTTCTCCTCAGTTTGAGTTGTGCCACATCAGCAAATGGAGTCCCAAAAGCTTTACTTTATTCATATAATTATGGTTGGTTCTACTCTGATGAGGCGGCTCTTTCCCAGTCATACTTTTAGTGTCTTCCGACCTGAAGGGCTCGTCTTCTGGCACTGTATCCAACAATGTTTCAGCGCTATTCATAAAGTTGTCCTGTAATGTATCAGACAGTGTTTCTCTGCTATTTATAAGGTTTTCCCTGGCCAATTCTTTAAGAAGTAGATGTCCTTTTCCTTCTTCCGAGTCTGTCTCTGTCTGGAAGCTCCACTGAAACCTGTCCACCATGGGCAACCCTGCTGGGTTTGAAACACCAGTGGTACAGCCTCCATCCTCACAGCAACATGCAAGCCACCACAGTAGGACAAACCGACAGACAAGTTCCATCTCCCTTAGCTGTTCCAAACCTCTCTGCCCACTTCCTGGCCTTCCCCCTACCTGTTCCAGATGTCAGCCCTGGCTTCCTTCCACTGCTTCCAGTCTTGGGTGGGGGCTTTCCTACCCCCTACTTGGATATATTCCCTTTTGCCTAGACATACCTAATCATTCATCCTGTCTACTTAGATTAATGTTTGTTATTACTGGTAACGCAGTATTGTATATACAAAAATGTTTATCTTTATTGTCTGTACCACTCATGCACCTCTCTGTGTCTTCCTTTTTCTTAGTGTTATTGTGTTGGTCATTCACTTTTCTATTTTTTTTTTTTTGGTATATTGCCTTTCTCTTCACCCAAATCAGTACTTGACTCTTACCTATCCAGCAATTTTCCCTCCCCTCCCCTCCCATCCCTGGTAGCCAACAAAGAAAGTTTTCTTCCATATGTAAACCTTTCCTTGACTTTTTGCAATCGTGGACTAATACAGTATTTGTCCTTCTGTGATCGACTTATTACACTCAGCACAATGTCCTCCAAGTTCATCCACATTATGCAGTGTTTCACAGATTCAACATTATTCTTTAGCATTGCATAGTATTCCATTGTGTGTATGTACCACAGTTTGGTTATCCATTCCTCTGTTGATGGGCACTTGCATTGTTTCCATCTCCTTTCTATTGTGAGTAGTGCTGTGATGAACACAGACATGCATTTATCTGTTTGTGTCCTGGCTCTCATTTCTTTAGGATATATACCTAGTAATGGGATTGCTGGATCAAATGGTATTTCTATTTCCTACTTTTTAAAGAATTGCCATACAATTTCCACAGTGGTTGTATCATTTTACAGTCCCACCAGCAGTGTATGAGAGTCCCAATCTCTCCACATCCTCGCCAGCATTTGTTATTTTCTGCCTTGATGAACTTTGCTATTAGTGCTGGAGGGAGATGGTATCTCATTGTTGTTTTGATTTGCATCTCTCGAATGGCTAATGATCATGAACATTTCTTCATGTGTTTGTTGATCTCCTGAATATTTTCTTTGGTGAAGTGTCTGTTCTGTTCATGTTTTCTGCACATTTTTAAAACTGGATTGTTTGTCTTTTTATGATGAGGTGTTGGAGCTTTCTATAAATTTTAGAGATAAGTCCCTTGTCAGATATGTCATTGTCCATTATTTTTTCCTAATTTGTAAGTTCCCTTTTTACTCTTTTGGAGAAGGTTTTTTTTTTTTTTTTTTGTGAAGTGTTTTGATGTGCATAAGAATTTAATTTTTAGAAGGTCCCAATTATTTATGCCATAAATTAAGGGACCCAAGTATACCCCTATTTTCCCTTTGATGAACTTTATAGGTTTAGGTTTCACATTTAAGTCTTTGGTTCATCTGGAGTTAGTTTTCTGCAAATGGATATCCAGTTTTGCAAATATCATTTTTTAAAAAGACCATCTCTTCCCAATTTAAAGGATTTTGACTCTGTCAAAAATCAGATGACCATAGGTGATAGATCTGACCATCTCTTCCCAATTTAAAGGATTTTGACTCTGTCAAAAATCAGATGACCATAGGTGATAGATCTGTTTCTGGGTTCTCAATTCTGTTCCACTGCTCTATGTTTCTTTCTGTCATGGTATCGATACCAGGATGTTTTGATGACTGTGGCTGTATAGTAGGTTTTGAGATCCAGGAGTGTGAGACCTCCTACTTTGTTTTCCTTCTTCAGTAATCCTTTGCTTATCCAAGATCTCGTTCCTTTCCATATAAAATTAGTGGTTGGTTTTTTCATGTCCTTTAATAATGTTGATGGAATCTGGATTGGGATTGCATTGAATACAAAGATTGCTTTGGGTAGTATTGACATTTTCACAAGGTTAAATCTTCCCATCCTTGAGCATGGTATGTTCTTCCAATAATGTAGAAAATTCCTATAGTTTTGTGAAGTGGTATTTTGTAATTTTCTTTGTATAAGAGTTTTGTGTCCCTGGTAAGATATATTCCTAGGTATTTTGTCTTTTTGGTAGTTATTGTAAATGGTATTGCTTTCCTTATTTCCTTTTCAGAGACCTTTTTGCTGGTGTAGAGCAATCCAACTGATTTTTGGATGTTGATCTTGGATCCTGCCACTAAGCTAAATCTCTCAATTAGTTTCGGTAATATTCTTGCTGAGTCTCTTGGGTTTTCTATGTGTAGGATCATATCATCTGAAAGTAGGGATAGTTTTATTTCTTCCTTACCAATTTGGATGCTTTTGATTTCCCTTTCATACCTTATTTCCCTGGGTAAGACTTACAATACAATGTTAAATAGAAGTGGTGATAGAGGACATCCTTGTCTGGTTCCCAATCACAAGGTTTCAGTCTCTCTCCATTGATAATAATGTTGGCTGTTGGTTTTGCATATATGCCCTTTATTA
>NW_006924599.1:11675-13721 GCF_000298275.1 Orycteropus afer afer
TTTGTTTTTCTACTCTTTGTCTTTTTATTGGAGCATTTAGTCCATTTACATTCACTGTAATTACTGGTGTGTGTGTGTGTGTGTGTGTGTGTATGTCTTAAGCCTTTGTTGTCTTTCTCCTTTACTATTCTTTTCTTTTGTGTTTTGCTGATTTGTTTTTGTGAACCATTTTGGTTCCCTTCTTCTTTGCTTTTGTATATGTTTTCAGATATTTTCTTAGTGGTTACCACAAATATTATAATTAACAGCCTGTATTTATGACACCCTAGGGTAGGTTGGTACCAACTCAACTTCAGTAACACATAAGAAATTCTATAACTATACCATTTCTCTCCCTTCATTTTGATTTTGTTATCACTAATTATGTCTTTATATTTCCTATACCCAGCAACATTATTTTATCCTTGCATTTTATATGTGTCTTTTTAAAAAACATTAAGGAAAAAATAATTAGAATTATCAAGTTTGAAGAGCTTATTACTAGCACTTATACTTGTCTATGCAATTCCTTTTATTATGGATTTTTTTTGTACATGTAACTTTGAATTATTTTCTGGTGTCTTTTCCCTTCTATCTACAGAACACTCATTAGTATTTTTTTTTGTGGAGCCAATTAGGTGGCTATGAACTCTTTCAATGTCTGTTTGTCTGGGAATGTTTTAATTTTGAAGGACAATTTCACTGAATATAGTATTTTCAATTTCAATAAAATTTCAGTATTATTCAATTTCACTGAATATATTATTCTTGGTTGACAGTGGTTTTTTTTTTCAGCATTTCAAATGTATAATTCCATTCTTTCTGGTCTCTGATGTTTCTGAGTAAAAATTGCCACTATATTTAACAGAGTATCCTTTCTATGTCACTGTTTGCTTCTCTCTCACTGCTTTTGGGATTCTCTCTCTCTCTCTCTCTTGTGCTTCTCTTATTTTCTGTATTTCCAGTTTTATGAAATTTTAACAGGTTTTCTGGTTAAATTATGAAATTAAATAAATTTAAATTTAGAAAACAGAAGAGAAAAAATACATATTTAAAAATACAACATAGGGGAATTCCAGTAATGTGGCTGAATAGGGAGAAAGACTCCAGAGACCCTTTTCAACAACAACAAAAAAAAGGGGAACCAATTAACACAGGCACAGAAGATAACCCTGGAGCCCTGAACCTTGAAGGGAAGGATACAGAAGTGGACTAAACAACAACTAGCATAAGAATTTGCATGAAAATACAAAAAAAGAGACATACGGAGCTGTGGTCTGGCAGCGATCCTGAGCGAGACTGATGGCACAGCACAGACAGCTTAGAGAGTGCTGAGTGGTGATAAGACCTAAGAATCAACCTAGAAATCAGCCCTGCTAGCCAGGGACTGCACGGAGGACTGCTCTGGTGGCTGGGGAATAAAACGCGAAGCACTAGTGAAGAGAAAGGCGGGCTGAGCTGTGGACTTTTGTCTGTCCAGAGGGCACCATCATTTTGAATGTTTGCAAGCAGCTTGACCATTTTGGATATATACAGAGACAGTGCTCATTCAGATTCCAGGAGCTTAAGAACAGGTTCTTCTTGCCAGTAACCTCAAGGACACTCCAGACCGGAAGACTGAACAGGTGTGACATTCCTCTTGTTACTCTTATACCCCACACCTGCTTAGCGAACAGAGGTGTGGCCATCCCCTACTCCCATCCAGCTTCTGGGCCTGCAGGAAGTCCATCCCAGTCTGTGTGCTCAGGCAGAGCCTGGGTGCCCTGCCCTGTCCTCCAATGATTTTTCTTTTTCTTTTTCTTTTTCCTGGTGTTTAGTTTGCTTTTTTGTCTGTTCTAAATCTACTATTATTATTAACACTTTTGTCCATTTTACTATTATTCTTCCCCTCCCAGGTCCTAGTTTTCAGCTCTTTTTCTTTTCCCTGTTCCTGGTTGCATTTGTTTTTCTTTTTCTTTTTTCATGGTTAACCCTGATCCTTGTTTTTCTTTTTGCAATTTTTCCATTTTTTTCTTCATTATCCTCCTTCTCTACCTTTTTTCTCTTATTGCCCTATCCCCAGATATT
>NW_006924600.1:0-4810 GCF_000298275.1 Orycteropus afer afer
GTCCGCCATCTTGCCCCGCCTCTCATAAGCACATCTTTTAAGGCTAATAAAATTTCCACCAAATTGGAATTTATTGGTCTGCTGGGCATAATGGCAGCTGTGTGTGCCTTTGATTACATACCCTGTGGATAGGTGCGAGTGGTCCCTTCCCATCTGATATGTGTGTGTTTGTGTGTGTATGAGAGAGAGGAAGGGAGGGGTGGGGAGGAAGTGAGAGAGAGAGAGAGAGAAAGAGAGACAGACAGACAGACAGACAATGCATACACATGACAGACAATGCATACACATATGCTGAGAATACTGCATTTCATGGGACTTAAATTCTTTTGTGAGACTTATATTCATAAGGTATGTCCCAGTTGCTGTCAAGCTGACTCTAACTCAAGGTGACCCCACTTGTGTCAGGATAGGTTTGTGCTCCATAGGATTTTCAGTAGCTGATTTTTCAAAAGTAAATCACCAGATCTTTCTTCTGAGGTATTTTGGTGGGACTCAAACAGCCAACCTTTCACTTAGCAGCTGAGCCCTTTAATTGGTTGCACCACCCAGAGAAACTCCCTAAGGTCTGTACATTTGTGATTGTCTAGAAAGAAAGGTATGAGTAAAGAAAAACAATGCATTCTGAGTACATTGCTTAAGCAATTGTAGGTGGTAAGTGTACATAGCATAATTATCAGAAAAACAATGTGTGCCCTGGTATGGTATAAGAACCCACCCGTAGCATTTTCTACGCAATAATTTGAATTGCTCCCATCTCTAAGAGTTTTTTGGTCATTATTCATTTTACTTATATTCTGTCAGTCAGCCCAATTTGTTGTCTGCCGTTTTTTTGTGAAACATTTTTTATCTCATGAGAAGGATGTAAATAATCTCACTCCTCGTTAAGAGCTTCAACCATGGTTTCTTGAGTCTGTGGATTGGCCGCTGTGGCTAACAGACTGCAGCAGAAAGTGATTTGAAGGACTGCATCCTAGGTCATTTTGAAATGGTCTAATTCTGTTACTCCCTCATCCTGTCTGCATCCATCCAGGCATATATCCTTGTGAATGGTGGGCCATACCCACACTGGAGAGTCCCAATAACTTGTATTTGGTATTTAAATTCTATAATAAATTTCTAGGACCACAGTTTTGACCTGCAAATATCCAGTTCTCAGAAAAGGCTTGAATTTTAAAGTTACTATCTGGAGAAACCTGTGTGGTTAGCAAAGTTCTATGTGTTAGCAAAGTTCTGTGTATGTGAACACTAAATCAAGCGCATTACAATAGTCAAGATGCACCAATTTGCTTGTGACTATTTTGTCTCTTGCTACTGCATCTGCAAAACAAGGATAAAAATAACTGCCTTTCAGGTTGTCATTAAGCTGTTACTGTCTACAAAGAGTCAAGCAGTTGTTGTTGTTGTTAGGTTCAGTCGAGTCATCTCCAACAGCAACCTTGTACACAGCAGAATGAAACACTGCCTGGTCCTGTGCCAGCCTCACTATCCTTGCTATACCTGAGCCCATCGTTACAGCCACTGTCAATCCATCTCATTGAGGGCCTTCCCCTTCTTCGCTGACCCTGCACTTTACTAAGCATAATATCCTTCTCCAGGGAATTGTTCCTTCTGACCACATGACCAAAGTAGGTGAGCCGAAAGTCTGCTCATTCTCGCTTCCAAGGATCATTTCGGCTGCACTTCTTCCAGGACAGATTTGTTAGTCCTTTAAGCAGACCATGGTACTCTTAGCATTCTTTTCCAACACGACAACTCAAAAGCATCAACTCTTCTTTGGTCTTCCTTATTCACTGTCTAGCTCTCACATGCATACGAGGTGATTGAAAATACCATGGCTTGGGTTAGGTGCGCTTTAGCTTGCAAATAACAGGCCCTCTGCAAAACTTTAATGCTTGGGGCAAGGAATCAAGGATAAATAGCTACTAGCTGTTGGGAAAGAGATTTCTTATAGGGCAGAATGATGTTAGAGACTTTAGGGAGGATCATAGAGACAGAGGATCTCTTGCCCAATAGTGTCTCTTGACTTTTGAAATGAGCTGTTATATCCAAATATTGTGCTCAGGAACTCTGCTGAATTTTAATAACTATACTTGTTACTTGCCATCCAACTGGCCTCTAACTCATGGGGACCTTATGCACAATGGAAGCAAATGCTTCCCAGTCCTGTACCATCCCCATGATAGGTTGTAGACTGGACTGTTGTAATCCATAGGATTTTCACTGTTTTTCAGAAGGAGATTTTCAGGAGTTTCTTCCTAATCCATTTCAGTCTGGAAGCTTCACTGAAATCTATCCCATATCATAGCAATATGCAAACCTCTACTGACAGACAAATGGTGGTTGCACATGAGGTACATTGGCCAGGAATTGAACCCAGGTCTCCCACATAGAAGATAAAAACTCTACCACTCAACCACCACTGCCCACAATAACCATAGTGAAGGTGTTTACTTAGCCATTTCTTGCCCTATTCACATACCCAACACATCAACACACACCTCAGTAGGCCAGGACCTCACTCTTGCTCTGAAGCTCTAAAATACTTTGTACCATTTTCTTGGCCCTTGTTACACTCTTTAATAGTGTGCATATGTTATCTCTGCCTGAAAGCAGTGGTTAGGGACCATGCCGTAGCCTGATACCACCTTGCATGTGGTAGGCATTCGTAAGGTTCTTTTCTAAAATTTTAATGTATCAGGTATACAGTAAGCCAGATATTTGAAAAAGAATGTATCCCTCTTTAATAAAAAGAATTCTAGAGTCTCCAAGTTTAGCCCAGTTAGGAATAACTTATGAGGGAGAGGGGTATCTGAATGACAAAACTTTCACCATAAGGATATGTTTATATCCTTATGCTAGTCTGTAGTCCTACCTCAGGTGGGCAACACTTACCACTCTAACTCTGACACTATGGCCCAGGTGTGGATGAAAGGCCTTCCCCGTCCTACCCTGCCAAGGATCTAAAACTGCTGTCTAATTGCTAAAGGGGCAGGGAGGTGGCATCTTCTAACCTCCTATAACTACACAAGAGGAAGAGAGAATCATTATCAGCAGCTCAAGGCCTGTTCATATGAGGCCAGACATGCTGCCACCCTCCAACCCTCTTACTAAACTTGTCACCGACTGTTCCTCCCATAGCATCCACCGTCTCTCTGCTGGGTTCGATAATTTGCTGCAGTGACCACATAGAACTCACAGATTATGGGCTTTATTAGGGAAGCAACAGGTTACAATTCAAGTTCAGGAATGCATTCAGTCTGTCTCAGCCAGCTGTCTCTCTCAGCCTACTGTCTCTCTCAGCTAGCAGTCTCTCTCTCAGCAGTGCATTTCCCTCATGTCTTTCTCTTAGCAGTGCATCTCTCTCACATCTCTCTCTCAGCAAGTGTGTCTCTCTCAGCAGCACATCTCTCTCCTAGCAGCATGTCTCACTCAGCTGGCAGAGAGATTCCTTCTGCCCCGTTGTTGTTGTTGCTAGGTGCTGTCGAGTCGCTTCTGACTCATAGAGACCCCATGCATAGCAGAATGAAATACCGCCCGATCCTGTGCCAGCTCCATGATCCTTGCTATACTTGAGCCCATTGTCACAGCCACCATGTCAGTCTATTTCGTCGAAGGCCTTCCCCTCTTTCATCGACCCTCTACCTTACCAAGCATGACATCCTTCTCCAGGGAATGGTCCCTTCTGACAACATGACTAAAGTAGGTGAGACGAAGTCTGGCTATACTCGCTTCCAAGGAGCATTTTGGGTGCACTTCCTCCAGGACAGATCTGTTAGTTCTTTTGGCAGTCCATGGCACCTTCAGCATTCTTTGCCAGTACCGCAACTCAAAAGCATCAACTCTTCTTTGGTTTTCCTTATTCATCATCCAGCTCTCACATGCATACAAAGTGATTGGAAATATCATGGCCTGTGTCAGGCATACCTTAGGCCTCAGGGAGACATCCTTGCTCCTCAGCACTTGAAAGAGTTCCTTCACAGCCAACCTGCCCAGTGCTACATGTCATCTAATGTCCTGACTGCTGCTTCCATTGGCCTCGATTTTAGAACCAAGCAATGTGAATTCTTTGACAACCTCAATCTTTTCTCCATTTATTGTGATGCTGCTTATTGGTCCAGTTGCGAGGATTTTTGTCTTCTTTATATTGAGATGTAGTCCATACTGCTGACTGTGTTCCTCATCAGTAAGTGCCTCAAGTCATCCTCATTTTCAGCAAGCAAAGTTGTATATCAGCATATCTCAGGTTGTTATGATTCTTCCTCCAATCCTGATGCCACGCTTTTCTTCATATAGTCCAGCTTCTTGGATTATTTGTTCAGCATATAGATTGAATAAGTATGGGGAAAGGATCCAACCCTGACATACTCCATTCCTGATTTCAAACCATGCAGTGTCCCCTTGTTCCATTCAAATGACAGCCTCCTGGTCAAGGTACATGTTCTTCATGAGTACAATCAAGTGTTCAGGAATGCCCATTCTTCTCAATGTTATCCGTAATTTGTCATGATCCACACACTCAAATGCCTTTGCATAGTCAGTAAAGCACAAGTTAACATCTTTCTGGTATTCTTTGCCTTCTGCCCCTAGCAGGGCTCATTTTGAGTCTGGCAGAGTGACAAAACCTACCAATCCCAACACCAAAGTTCTACACACCTGAGAGCGAACTTCTCAGAGGATTGCTTTGTGCTGCTTCAACAGAAGTATACCAGGTGGATAACTTTAATAATCAGCTACTCAGTTGCTCATGGCAAAGTGGGAGTTATAAAGACTATGGCTAGATGTGATAGTTGAAGATGTGTCAACTTGGCTG
>NW_006924600.1:7520-11004 GCF_000298275.1 Orycteropus afer afer
TCTCTCTCTCTCTCTCTTTCTCTCTCTATAAATATATATATACACTTTGCTGGTTTTTGTGTTTCTCTAGAGAACCCAATCCAACACACTAGAAAAGCCATACCATGTAATTTACTACACCGCACTAATACATAGCCACTAGTCATATGTGGCTATTAACTTTTTTTTTTTTTTTCAAGTTGTGGTGAAATATGTAACAGTATCTGTCATTTCATCCATTTTTATTTGTACAATTCATTAATTACATTCACCAAACAACGGGATCAGCCATATTAAATTGCTAAGTACATTTAAAATAGTTAAAGTTAAATAAAGTATAGAATTCTATTCTTAATCACAATGGACACATTTCACGGGCTAATAGCTGTATGTGGCTTATGGATAGAATAGAACAATATTTCTGTCATCACAGCAAGGCCTGCTGCATGGTGGGATGTCAGAGGTACACAAGTCTGCCTTGTTATACCTAAGCCCCATGTAGCTCTTTCCCTCAAAATCCCAGGAAGGAAACCCACCTTTTACTTTTCATTGTTCTTACTATCTTCTCATATAGAGTATTCTAACACTCTGCACTTTTCCACATGTTGAACACGGGTGGCTCCCAATTTCTTTGTGGGGATCTGACCCCAGGAATTGATGCCCAGTAGCAAGAGTGCCCTCATCCTTAGAAGATACTCTGAGTCTTGTCCACTTGGAAATGGCCTGGCCCTTTAATCTTCAACACAGTCGCTATCTCAGGACTCAACACCTCTGCTCCACTTGAACACACACTCTGTTACTCCATGAGTTTTCTAGTATAGTTACAGTGTTACTAGTGAGTCATAGGAACTGAAATTCTTCCCAGTTGTTAGTTGCTGTAGAATAATGCTTTGAATGTAATCTCAGCTTTGGAGAAAGTTATAATTAATGTAGCCTTGGGTTAAGCAGTAAGCCCTGTTGCTGTTGTTGTTATGTGCTGTCGAGTTGTCTCCAACTCATAGCCACCTTATGTACAACAGAACAAAACACTGCCCCAGTCCTGTGCCAGCCTCACAATTCCTACTATACCCAAGCCTGTCACTGCAGCCACTGTGTCAATCCATTTTGTTGAGGGCCTTACCCTCTTTCATTGACCCTCCACTTTTACCAAGTATGACATCCTTCTCCAGAGAATGGTCCCTTCTGACAACATGACCAAAGTAGGTGAGATGAAGTCTGGCCATTCTCACTTCCAAGGAGCATGCCAGCTGCACTTCTTCCAGGACAGATTTGATAGTTCTTTAAGCAGTCCATGATACTTTCAACATTCTTCTCCAACACCACAACTCAAAAGCATCAACTCTTATTCAGTCTTCCTTATTCCTTGTCCAGCTCTCACATGCATATGAGGTGATTGAAAATACTGACTTGGGTCAGGTACATCTTAGTCTTCAAGGAGATATCTTTGCTCTTCAGCACTTGAAAGAGGTCTTTTATAGCAGATTTGCCCAATGCAATATGTCTCTTGATGTCTTGACTGCTGCTTCCTTTGGTGTTGATTGTAGAACCAAGTAATATGAAGTCTATGACAACTTCAGTCTTTTCTCCATTTAACATGAAGCTGTTCATTGGACCTGTTGTGAAGATTTCTGTTTTCTTTATATTGAGGTGTAATCCATACTGCAGAAGGTGGTCTTTAATGTTCATCAGTAAGTCCTTCAGGTCATCCTCACTTTCAGCAAGTAAAGTTGTGTTGTCTGCGTATCTCAGGTTGTTATTGATTCTTCCCCCAATCCTGATGCCACATTCTTCTTCATATAATCCAGCTTCTCAGATTATTTGCTCAGCATACAGATTGAACAAGTATGGTGAAAGGATACAACCTTGATGCACTTTCTTCCTGATGTTAAGCCATGCAGTATCTCCTTGTTCTGTTTGAACGACAGCCTCCTGGTCTGTGCATAGGTTCCTCATGACTACAATGAAGTGTTCTGGAATTCCCATTTTTCTCAATGTTATCCAAAATTTGTTATGATCCATACAATTGAATGCCTTTGCATAGTCAATAAAACACAAGTAAACATCATTCTGATATTGTTTGCTTTGAGCCAAAATCCATCTGACATTAGCTATGATATCCCTCTCTCTACCTCCCCTTCTGAATCCAGCTTGCATTTCTGGAAGTTCTCTGTCAATATACTGCTGCAACTGTTTTTGAATTATCTTCAGTAAGATTTTACTTGCATGTGATATCAGTGATACTGTTTGATAATTTTCACAATCTGTGGGATCACCTTTCTTTGGAATGGGTACATATATGGATCTCTTCCAGTGTGTTGTCCAGGTAGCTGACTTCCAATTATCTTGGAATAGTTGAGTGAGTGCCTCCAGTGCAGCATCTGTTTATTGAAACAATGGGTACCAATGGGTATTCTGTCAATTCCCAGAGCCTTGTTTTTCTCCAATTCTTTCAGTGCAGCTTTGACTTCTTCCTTTTTAAATGCATTTTATTGAAATATAATTTATGTACAGTGAAATACACAAAACTAAAGTGACATGGGTCAATGCATTTTTTTTTTTTGCAGTGTTTCCTTCCCTCGCCTCCCCTCCCACACTTGGCAACCAACAAAGAAAGTTTCCCTCCATATATAAACCTTTCCTTGACCCTCCACAACAACGAACTAATACTATTTTCATCCTTCTTTGATTGATTTATTTCACTCAGCATAATGTCCTCCAAGTTCATCCATAGTATGCGGTGTTTTGCAGACTCTACACAATTCTTTAGTGCCACACAGCATTCCGGTATATGTATGAACCATAGTTTGGTCATCCACTCTTCTGCTGATGGGCACATAGTTTGTTTCCATTTTTTTTCCTATTGTAAATAGTGCTGTGATGAACATGAGCGTGCATGTATCTGTTCCTATCCTGGGTCTCACCTCTCTAGGATATATACCTAGTAATGGGATTGCTGGGTCAAATGGTATCTCCAATTCCAACTTTCTAAGGCATCGCCATATTGCTTTCCTCAGTGGTTGTGTCACTTCACAGTCATACAAGCAGTGTATGAGAGTCCCAATCTCTCCACATCCCCACCAGCATTTTTTATTTTCTGTCTCACTGAACCTTGCTATCAGTGCTGGGGTGAGATGGTATATCTCCTTGTTGTTTTGATTTACATCTCTCTGATGGCCAGTGATTATAAGCATCTTTTCATGTATTAGCTGACCACCTGAATATCCTCTTTGATGAAGTGTCTATTCATGTCTTCTGCCCATTTTTTTCAATTGGATTGTTAATTCCTTTGATGTTGAGGTGTTTTCCAACAATCTTAGTGATAAGTCCCTTGCCAGGTATGTAATTATCAGCAAATATGAATTTGTTGCTGTCGTTTTTGTCATGTGCTTTTTCATTGTGTCAATTTCTTTGTTCCATATAGTTTTCTATGCTGAGCTCATTGTGTTTATGAATCATGTTATCACTTCCTTCATTGCTATTGTTTTAGTATTTGTTGAATATTTAT
>NW_006924601.1:0-6658 GCF_000298275.1 Orycteropus afer afer
AACTGGGAGCATGAGAAAAATAACTTGTACTTGCACCTGCATGCTCAAGGACAAACTTATTTACAGAGTACAAAAAACTGCTTGCACGTCTTCAGTGCTGCATAAGCAAAACAGCATAACCTTGGGACTCTAACAAAGTCCCACACTTTCAGACTAACACAGACAAGGAACAAAAGCTTAGAGATCTACTTCCAAAAAGAAGCAGTGAAACCATATGAATCACAACAGAATACTGTCTGATACAGTGTTGGAAGATGAGCCTCCTGGATGAGAAGGCACTCAAAAATTATTCAGTGGCCACAACAATGAACTCAAGTATAGCAACGATCATGAAGATGATGCGGGATTGGATAACATTTCATTCTGTTGTACATTGGGTCACCACGAATCAGAGCCAACCCAACAGTAAAAACAATAACAGGTACTTAGCCTTACCAACTCTAATATCCTTCCCACTCTCTACCCATTCCCACCTCTACCATAAAAGTAATCACTATTTTATCTGCTATTGCCATAGATTACCTTCATATTGCAGGAGGTAGCAGTGTGGGGCCAAGAGAATGCAAGAAAGTACTCGAAATTTAAACAAATAGCTAAACAAAGATCCAAGATGTGAATCCAAGTCTCTTGGCTCCACAGTGAATTACTTCCTTTTTCTTAGTATCCCTCCCCAAGATGTTACGCATACTGTAAGGCCAGTGATGATCACATGCATTTAAATTACCAATTGCTACTGTTCTACATAATCTTTCACCCTAACAACATCTGAACTTCCACCAAAATAATCATCAGTCTTGGGTAGAAAAGGAAGAAATCAAATACTGTTTTGCATCCTAAAGAATTCTTGGCAGTGCCCATGAGTTTCTCTTCCAGAAAATTCCCATCTCCACTCTCCCAAGATAAGGGTTTCACCTTGCAGCATTGCTGACTGCAGGTACATTATGTGCAAGATTACAATTACCAGTCAATGTTGGCTGTTAAATGTATCCTGAAATTCTACCCATTGTAATTCAGTGTAAGTGGCTGAACTTTCAAGAGCATCTCCCTCGCTTTCCCTTGATCAGAACAAGATAACAAGGCAAATGCCTGCAATTGAAGGGCTTTTATAGTGTGATGATGTGAAGGTCAGGAGAATATAACTTGCTCCCTCTTCCCTCCCTTCAAGGCTTGCACAATGAAGATTTCTAACACAAATAATGTAAAAGGGCAAAGGCAAGATGAATGTCTCCTCTTCTTAAGCACTTCTGGGAAAAACCAAGGTCACTGATGCGTTATATCATATCAGAGAGTGCGATTCCTGCATGAACATGAAAGGGAGAAATAAGAGAATTTTGGCCCCACCTTCACCCCCAATACAACCAAGTCAATGCATGCCCTTTTCTTTATTAGATAATATCACTCCTCCTATGTTCCTGGTTCAGTTGTATTTTGAACAAAACTGCTCCTAAAATCCAGAGCATGCTACCCAGGGAGCAGAAGAAAGACCTTGTGGCCATTGTATTGTTTAAAACCATTTCAAGATCACCACTAAATAATTATGAAAAAATAAAAACATTTGAGGCAGCTTCAAGTAGAATATCCACAGAGAGGCAAATTCACGAAATCTTAAAATAAAAAGACAAGAACTGAGAAAAATATTCAACTTATTGAGATTTTCTGAGTGTATTTTCAGAAGTGAGTAGATCATTTCCTAATGGGCATTTCTTCCTGGGATGTGCTGCTCTTATAGGAGCATGCATGTTTTGTTTACTAACCTTTTTAAATTTTTTAATTTAGTGCATTTCACATCCAGAAAAGTGTGATCAATATAGACAAAGTTTCACAAAGTGTAAACACTCAGGTCACCACCAACCAGATCAAGAATTTGAACACTGTCCAGCACACAGAAGCCCCTCTAAAAGCGCTCCCAGTCTCTACTCATTCCCACCTCTACCATAAAGGTAATCACTATTTTATCTGCTATCACCATAGATTTGTTTTGCCTGTTTTTGAATTTTATACAAATGAAATCATACAGTATGTGCACTTTTGTGCAAATAGTATTTATGAGATTCATGTTGTTTTATGTGACAGTAATTTATTTTATGACTATATCATATTTCCTTGTATGAACGTTGGCCCCATGAGTGGTACAAATGGTTTGTGCTTGGCTGTTAACTGAAAAGTTGGTGGTTTGAATCCACAAAAGTTACTGCAGAAGAAAGGACTGGCTATATGGTTCTATTAAGATTACAACCAAGAAAACCTTATGGAGTAGTTCTATTCTGTAACATATGGGATTATGTCATGAGTCAGAACATATGCCACAAGTCAGAATTGACTCAAAAGCAATGGGTTTGGCTTGTTTTTCACTTTTTTTGGGGGAGGGGGATGGTATGAATATATAATATTCACTATTCTGTGAATTCACTATTCTGTGGATCAGTGACTCTGATGGCGTAATGCCTAAGGAATTTGACTGCTAACCAGAAGGCTGGTGGTTCAAACCCACCAGCTGCTCCTCAGAAGGAAGACTGGGCAATCTACTTCTGTAGAGATACTGTCTCAGAAAACCAAGGAGGGGTCACTATGAGTTGGGACCAACTAGACAGCAGTGAATTGTTGTTGTTATTCTGTGGATGTATTCTTGAGTTTTTCCAATTCCTGACTATCATGAGTAGTGCTGATATGGGCATGTTTGTACATATTTTAGCATATTATTATGCACACTTTTTGTTCGGATCCAATTTCAAGATCATATATTATGTTTACAATCAGATCAGTAGACACTGCCAAGCAACTCTCCAAAATGATTGTGCTAATTTACACTCCCACTAACAGAGTTGAGAATTCCTATTACTCTAAGAAATTTTAAAGGTTTGATTGGTTTTGAATTTTTATCAAGTAATGCATGTTCATCTTTTTTAAAAGCAAATAAATAATGAGACTTGTGATAGAAAAAAAAAAAAAAAAACAGTATCCTGCCTATCCTTAAGTTCTGTTCATGAAAGCTAGCATTTCCAACTCTTAGCTCTTTCTTCCACTATATGTCTTGTTTCTATACACCTATTTTCTATTTCTTACATGATTATTTTTAAGTATTGTCTATTGATTTTCTTCCATGTAAAATACAAAGCTTTAGCGCTCTTGCACCCTACTCATTCCCTACCCTCCCCACACACATTCACCCTCTACCTTCTTCATAGTACTGCTTTATCATACCTGAATAGTGTGAAAGCTTCACATGTTCACATGCTAACCAAAAGGTTGGAGAATTGAGTACACAAAGAGACACCTTAAAAGAAAAGCCTGTTGATATACTGCTGAAAAAAAAATAGCAATTACAAACACTATAGAACACAGTGGTACTCAAAAGCAGGTGAGAGTTACCATGAATAGAAATGAACTCAACAATAACTGGTAATTATCATAACATTGGTTATATCAATATTCACTGTATAAAGTATTACTATGTAATTATTATTCATAGATGAAACCAATAATATACTATGATTACATCTCCTTTCTCATACAACTTTTTATTTTCCCCACAGTTAGTGAAAAGATCTATCTTGAAGTAAGACATGATCAGTGATAGTATTTATCATTATGCCTATAAGGAAAACTAGTTAATATAACTGCTATTCAAATTTATACACCAACCACCAATGCCAAGATGAAGAAATTGAAGATTTTTACCAACTTCTGCAGTCTGAAATTGACCAGACATGCAATCAAGATGCATTGATATTACTGGTGATTGGAATGGGAAAATTGGAAACAAAGAAGGATCAGTAGCTGGAAAATATGGCCTACATGATAAATGGAAAACGCGGCCTACATGATAAACACAATGCTAATGATCAATGAGGAGTTCTGGTAGCGTAGTGCCTAAGGCACTTGACTGCTAACCAGAAGGCTGGTAGTTCAAACCCACCAGCCACTCCTCAGAAAGGAGGTTGGGCAATCTACTTCCTTAGTGATACTGCCTTGGAAACCAAAGAAGGGGTCGCTATGAGTCAGGGCTGACTCTATGGCACATAACAACAACAACAATGATGAATAATAGAATTTTGCAAGACCAAGGGCTTACTCACAGCAAATATCTTTTCTTTCTTTCTTTCTTTTTTTTTTTTTTTTTTTTTTTTTTTTTTTTTTTTTTTTTTTTTTTTTTGATAACTTGAACAGAGTCTATACACATGGATCTTATCAGATGGAATGCACAGCAATCAAATCAACCACATCTGTGGAAAGAGACAGTGGTGAAACTTCATATCATTGGTTAGGACAAGGCCAAGAATTCAGAGAAGAGCTGACACCAATTCTACTCAACTATTCCAGAAAACAGAAATGAATGAAACACTACCAAACTCATTCTATGAAGCAAGAAAACACTGATTACAAAACCAAGGAAAGATATCACTAATAAAAGAAAATTATAGACCAATATTCTTCAAAAACATTGACACAAAAATTCTCAACAAAATATTAGCCAATAGAATCCAACAACATATGAAAAAATTAAGACACCATAACCAAGTATGCTAATGTTTCTACATTAGAAAAGCAATCAACATAATCTACCACATAAATAAAGGAAAATAAGTAATAAAAAATGTAAATAAAACAGTATCAATTGATACAGAAAAGAGATTTGACAAAATTCAACACCCATTTCTGATAAAAATGTTCAGCAAAATAAGAATACAAGGGAAACTCCTCAACATAATTAAGGGCATATGCACAAAACCAATGGCCAGCATTATTCTCAGTAGAGAGATGGAAAATAGTCCCCTTGTAAACAGGAACCAGAAAAAGATGCCCTTTATCACCATTCATGTTCAATAATGTGTTGGAAGTTTTAGCCAGAGCAATAAGACAAGAAAGGGAAATAAAACCCTCCAAGTTGGCAAAAAAAAATAAGTAAAACTATCTCTATTTGCAGATGATACGATATTATACATAGAAAATCCTAGATACTTAACAAGAAAGCTGCTGGAACAAACAGAAAGATTCAGAAAAATGTCACAGTACAAGATCAACATGCAATAACCAGTTAGATTCTTTTACACTAACAAAGAGAATTCTGAAAAGGAAATCAGGAAAACAGTACAATTTACAATAGCCACCCAGAAGACAAAGTACTTAGGAATAAATCTAACCAGAAACCCAAAAGACATAGATAAAGAAAACTGCAAAACACTACTACAAGAAACCAAAAGAGGACTACATAAATAAAAGAATATACCATGCTCATGGAATAGAAGACTCAACATTATGAAAATGACAATTCTACTCAATGCAATCTACAGCTGTAATGCAATCCCAATCCAGATTCCATCATCATTCTTTAAAGGGGTGGGAAAACTAATCACCAATTTTACACAGGAAGAGACCCTGGATAAGCAAAGTGCTACTAAAGAAGAAGAAAGTAGGAAGCCTCACACTCCCTGATCTCAAAAACCTACTATATATCCACAGTAGTCAAAACAGCCTGGAATTGGTACAATAACAGACACATAGACCAATGGAACAGAATTGAGAACCCAGAAGTAAATCCATCCACCTATAGACAGTTAATCTTTGACAAAGGGTCAAAGCCCATTAAATGAGGAAGAGGTAGTCTCTTTTAACAAATGGTGCTGGCAAAACTATATCCACTTGCAGAGATCCATATATTTCACCATATACAAAAACAAACTGAAGATGGATCAAAGACTTAAATGTAAAACCATAAAGATCACCAAAGAAAAATTAGGGGCAATCTTAGGGGCCATAATACAGGGCATAAATATACTATCAAACATAACTTAAAATGCACAAACACTAAAAGACAAACTAGGCAACCAGGATCTCTTGAAAATTAAATATTTACGCACATCAAAAGACTGAACCATAGGAGTAAAAAGAAAACCTACAGAAGGGGGAAATAAATTATAATGACATATCGGAAAAAGGACTAATCTCTAAAATTTATGGAAAACTTCAACCCTTCAACAATAAAAAGACAAATAATCCAACTTAAAAATGGGCAGAGTGTTTGAACAGATAACTCACCAAAGAAAACATTCAGGCAGCTAACAAATCCATGAAGAAATGCTCACGAATAGCCTTTAAAGAGATGCAAATCAAAACAATAATGAGATATCATCTCACTCCAGAATTAATAACAAAAATTAAAAAAAAAAAACAAGTGCTGGTGAGAGTGGGGAGAGACTGGAACCCCCATATACTGCTGGTGGGACTGGAAAATGGTACAACCACTGTGCAAAGTGGTATGGTGCTTCCTTAAAAACTTGGAAATAGAAATACTACATGATCCAGCAATTCCACTACTAGATATATATCCTAGAAAAATAAGAGCAATGACATAAACAGATATATTTACACCCATGTTAATCATAGCATTATTCATAATAGCAAAAGGATGGAAACAATCTAAATGCCCAACAACAGATGAATGGATAATCAAACTATGGTACATACACACAGTGGCATACTAAACAATGTTAAAGAATAACAATAAATTTGCCAAACACCTCATAATATGAACCCAGAGGACATTATTCTGAGTGAAATTAGTCAACCACAGAAGGACAAATATTGTACAAGACCACTACTGCAAAAGTCAATAAATTTTCACACATTGAAAGAATCATTCTTTTTTTTTTTTTTTTTT
>NW_006924601.1:9288-11788 GCF_000298275.1 Orycteropus afer afer
GGTATTGATTTTCTTATGAAAGAATCATTCTTTTAACATTACCAGGGGTGGGAGGGGAAGGGAGCATAATTTACTAACTGGAGGATACATAGATATTAACTTGGGTGAAAGGAAAAGCAATATACAATAAGGGAAAGTCAGCACAAGATGATCAAGGCAGTGGAAGACATGGGGAGGAGCACAAATGTTAAAGGCAACAAAAGTGAACAGTCCTGCAATAACAGTAATAACAATAATCTATGAGTGGATACTTATAAATAAACCTGTACAAATAACAAATAAAAATAACTATAATTAAATAGACAAACAGGGATGGGAAGGTGAATGAGACTTCACCCATGAATGTATAGAAGTTTGACAGAGGATATCTCTACATATGTATTCATATGTGCTGCAAATATGCCCATGAAGATAGTAGAGCATAAAGGGAACAAAGTTATGAAAACTTTTTAGTCATGACCAAACACCTTGCAGGAAGGAGTCTGGCAATGAGGTCTCAGGACAATAGTCTCAGGGGCCATTAAGGTCAATTACTATAACATAGTCCACAAAGACAATGTTCTACATCCTACTTTGGTGAGTAGTGACTGGGATCTTAAGATTTTAAGCAGCCATATAAGGTTTAACTATAGATCTTTCCTCATCTAGAGCAAATAAGAGTGAAGAAAATCAAAGATGCAAGAACACAGAACTAATCGGCCACATGAACCCCAGCCTCCATGACCTGAGACAAGAACTAGATGGTCCTCAGCTACCACTGCTGACTGCTCTGAAAGGGATCACAATAGAAAATCTTGAATGGAGTGGGAGAATAATGTGTAACAAAATTCACAATAATAAAAAAGATCAGGCTTACTGGCCTGACAGAGACTGATAGAACCCTCAGGACTATGACCCTTAGACACTCTTCAAGCCTGAAACTGAACTCACCCTCAACTTTCAGCCAAACAATAGATAGGCCTATAAGGTGAACAATAACACCAGGGAGCTATGCATTCATTAGAATAAGCAACCATATGAGATCAAAAGGCCAGCATTTGGCCAGGGTTAAAGTTCAGAAAGCAGGAAGGAATAAGAAAGAAGGAGAAATGGAAATAGAAACACAGGGAGGAAGTGGTAAGAGTACTGTTACATTGTGGGGATTTCAATCAATGTCACAAAACAAAATGTGTATGAATTGTTGAATGGTAAATCAATTTGTTCTGTGAACTCACCCAAATCACCAAAATAATAATAATAATAACATAATAATTAATGAAGCTTTCCAATGAAAAATCTTGAAAATAAATAAACCTGTACAAGTAACAAATAAAAATAATTATAATTAAATAGAAAAAGGCCAGGGGCTGACTACAGAACAGCACATCAATAGCTCATCTGCAAGTTCAAGTTGAAACTGAAGAAAATTGAAGCAAGACCATGAGAGGCAAAGTACAACCTTGAATATATCCCACCTGAATTTACAGACTATCACAAGAATAGATTTGACACTTTGAACATTAATGACTAAAGACCAGATGACTTTTGGGATGACATCAAGGACATCATATATGAAGAGTGTAAAAGGTCATTAAAAAGAAAAGACCAAAATGGATTTCAGAAGAGACTGAAACTTGCTCCTGAAGTGAATGCAAGTGAAAGGAAAAAAGAAAAAACTGAACAGATTTCAAAGGGCAGCTCAAGAAGAAAAAGTATTACAGTAAAATGTGCAAAGACCTGGAGTTAGAAAACCAAAAGGGAAGAAGACACTCAGTATTTCCCTACATGAAAGAACTGAAGAAAAAATTCCAGCCTCAAGTTGCAATATTGAAAGATTCTATGAGCAAAATATTGAAAAATGTAGGAAGGATTAAAAAAAAAAAAAAAATAGGAGTATACAGAGGCACTGTAACAGACAGAATTGATTAATGTCCAAACATGTCAAGAGGTGGCATATGAACAAGAATTGATGGTACTGAAAGAAGAACAAGTTACATTGAAGGAATTGGAGAAAAACAGGCCAGGAATTGGCAGAATACCTAATTAAGATGTTCCAACAAATGGCTAGACAACCAATTGGAAGGGATTCATATTTGTGCCCATTCCATTCCACTTCATGCACATTACCAAACTATATCATTAATATCACATGCAATTGAAATCTTGCTGAAGATAATTCAAAAATGGTTATAGCAGTACATCAACAGGGACCTGCCAGAAATTCAAGCTGGATTTAGAATAGATGTGGAACCAGGGATGTCATTGTTGATGAGATGAATCTTGGCTGAAAGCAGAGAATACCAGAAAGATGTTCATTTGTGTTTTTTTTAATTATGGAAAGGCATTTGACTATGTAGATCAAAACAAATTATGGATAACATTGTAAAGAATGAGAATTGCAGAACACTTAACTGTGCTAATAAGGAACCTGAACCTAGACTAAGAGGCAGTTGTTTGAACAGAACAAGGGCATACTGATGTAGTTTAAAATTGGAAAGGTATATCTTTTCAACAAGGTTAT